>NW_006399835.1:12949866-12962631 GCF_000299155.1 Elephantulus edwardii | reverse complement strand
AGGGAGGGAGGAAGGAAGGAAGGAAGGAAGGAAGGAAGGAAGGAAGGAAGGAAGGAAGGAAGGAAGGAAGGAAGACTCTCAAGTGTATTGACACAGTCACAGCAGCAATGGACTTGCATGTGTCAGAGATTGAGAGGATGGTACAGGATAGGATAGGATTCAGATCTGTTGTTCTTAGGGTCACTCACCATGAGTCATACTCAACTCAGTGGCACCCAACAACAAGAAGGATTCTGTAACAATGGGTTCAAGTATATTAGAGATGATGAGGATGGTTAGCACAGGACAGGGTGAGATACAGATCTGCTCTTCATAGAGTTGCCATGGGTACTTAAATTGGCTAGATGTCACCTAACAAGAAGGATTTCATAGGAATTTGTGCTGCTAACCCAAAGGTCAACCATCTCTGACAATTGAACTCCATCAGCAGCTTCTTGAAAGAACAATCTATTATTGTCTTTCTGTGCGATTTCTAGTCCTACAATCCCAAGACAGGTTCAGTTACAAGCTGATTTGAACTCAACGACAGTGAGAAAGGGGAGCAAAGAAGGAGGCCCATTGGTGTAATGTATTGTGTGTTAAGCTACTACCTGAAAAGTTCGGTGGTTCACGTCCATCAGCCATTCAATGGGAGATAAATAGGTAGTTTCCTGTAAAAGCTTAAAGTTTCAGAAAACCAATGAGAGGTCACCATGAAAATTGTTCTGATGCCAGTGGATTGGGTTTGAGTTTGGTGTTAGGCTTCTCAGTTTTTGTGAGTGACTGCAAACTCACACTATGGTTTAAAATCTCTTAAAACAAGCGTGTCTGTATTCATTTGAAATACATGATGATTTCTAGATATATATTAAATTAATTGTCACCAATATTTATGACAAATTTGTTAAGAGAAGTATATCAAGGAATGCAGCCTTCAGTATGGATTGCATGTCAGTATCAAGAAAATAAATCTGTTCGTTCTCCTGCCTGTCCATAGGATGTTCAGTGATCTTCTCCAACACCACAGCTCAAAGGCGTCCATCCTTTTTGGTAGACAGTGCATTTAACTTATACATTGTATTGAAGTTTGGGGGATAATTGACACAAACAAGGTGTATTTTTCTATTTATGTTATCTGTAATTCCTCCCAGCAATACTTTAAAGTTTACCACTTATAAGTCATATGCATTTTGTCAGATTTATGCCTTAGTATTTCTGATTTATTAATGCTGTTGTAAATGGTATTTTTCCAGTTTCAAGAATCAATTTTTTCTATCAGCAATAGATAGGAATACAAGCAACTTTCATAAATTGAGCTTGTATCCTGCAACTTATTAAAATTGCAAACACAATGCTGTTGAATGATATTTCTGGTAGGATTTATGCTCAGAATTTTTTATGCTTAGTCAACTAGCAAGGGACATCATCAATCACAGGGATGATTATGATATCTTGACTTCTTGTTGTTATGTGCCATCAAGTCTCCTGTAACTCATAGTGACCCTATGTACAACAGCCCTGAACCCTGCTTTATCCTGTGCCAACCTTATTGTCTCTGATACACCTACCCCCATTACCCCAAGTCACTGAGTCAGTCCATCTCATCGACAGTCTTTGTCTCTTGTGCTGTCCTTCCACCGTCCCAAGCATGATGTCCCTCTGCAAGCACTGTTCCCATTTTGCAACCTGTCCGAAGTATGTCAGATGAAGCTTCAGAATCCTTGACTCCAAGGAGCAGCCTGATTTCTCCCTCTCCAGGACAAACCTGTTTGTTCTAACAGTCCATGATATATTCAACACTCTTTTCCAGCACCACAGCTCAAAGGCATCAATTTTCCTTCTATCATCCCAAGTCATTGTCCAGCTTTCTGATGCATAGTAATAATTGCAAAGGCTATGTTCTGGATCATGCACACCTTAGTCTCTAGACTGACATTATTGCTCTTCAGTACTTTGGAGAGGTCTCTGACAACAGATTTTCCCAGTGCAATTAATCTTTTAATTTCCTGGCTGGTGGTACCAAGAGTGTTGATTGTGAAGTCAAGCAAACTAAAGCTGTTAACCGTCTCAATCTATTCACCATCTATCATGACGCTTCCATTTGGCCCACTGGTGAGAATCTTTGTTTTCTTGATGTTGAGCTTCAATCCATCTTAAAGGCTGCATTTCTTGACCTTCTGCAGCAAGTGCTATCTTGACTAAAGGTGCATAAAAACACATACACATGTAATAATATAAATTATGCATCTCAATTTCTCAGGGTTATTTTGTGGATTGTATAGATCACTCAGTTAAATGGCTTTGAGTCAACTATGACTCATAGCAATTCTATGAACAATAGGTGGAAACCTCATCTTATCCTAAACCATTACCACAATCTCCATGCTCAAGTCCTTACTGTATTCATTGTGTCAATCCACCTTGTTAAAGATCTTCCTCTCTTTCACCAATTCTCTAACCCAGCATGATTTCTTTTTCTAGTGCCAGACTCTTCTTGGCAATGTGCCCAAAGTATGTGTAGTGAAGTATCTGCATCTTTACCTCTAAAGAGCACGCTGACGCTAGCTACACTTCTTCCAAGATGATATGGGTTTTTTTGGTTGGTTTTTTTTTTTGGCAGGCCATGGTCTCTTTAATACTCTTCACCAACTCCACAATTCAAAGGCACCAATTCTTTAATCTTCCCAGTTCTGCAGTAGAGGAAGGGTTCAGCAGTTTACCACATAATAAGGTGTCCTAAATAGTCACCTTTTTTTGAAAAAAAAAAAAAAAACAAACCACAAACAAACAAACAACCATAAGCTACACTCTCTCATAACAGTTTTGATCCTAGATAGATGGGTCCATTTCTGGGTTCTTGATTCTGTTCCATTGGTCTATGTGCCTGTCATTATACCAATACCATTTTGGTTATTAGTGCTGTGCAACAGGTTTTGAGGTAAGAGAGTTGCTAGGGTATCCACATCATTTTTGTTTCAAAGAAGTGTTTTGCTTATTTGGAGTCTCTTTTGTTTACAAATAAACTTGACAATTTCCCTTTTGATCTCCTTGAAAAATGAGTATGGTATCTATACTGGGATAGTGTTGAACATGTAGATTGGTTTGGTAGGATTGTCATTTTCACAATATTGAATCTTCCTATACATGACCAGCGAACATTTTGTACTTTTTTAGGTCCTTTATTGTTTCTCATTGAAGTGTCCTGTAATTTTCTTTGTATAGGTCTTTTTGTGTCTCTAGCTAGGCCCATTCCCAAGTATTTCAATTTGTGGTTGGCTATTGTAAATGGTATTGCTTTCTTGGTTTCCTTCTCTGAGTTCTCTTTGTTACTGTACAGGAATCTTGCTGACTTTAAGATATTGCTATTGTTTTGTGCCACCCTACTAAACTGGACCACTAGCTATAGGAAATAAAACCTACTAAATGGGAAAGCAGCAAATAAAACTGGACTGCTACTTTGCATAAAGGTGAAATAAGAGCCTTATCTCACACCATATTAAAAAATCAACTGAAGGCGGGTCAGAGATCTGGGAGTAAAGCACAAAGTCAGAAAGTTCATAAGAGACAAAATGGGAGTAAGCTTAGAAGGCTATTGTTGTGTACCATAGAATCAGAACCAACTCAGAGCTGACCCTCCAGTGGGTTTTCAGAGACAGTTAATAATATGGGAGGAGATTGCCTGTCCTTTTCCCACATAGCTGCTGATGACCTCGCAACACGTGCCTTTGGAATTACAGTGCAACATCTTGCCACTATGCCACCAGAGTTCCCAAGTCTATGGTATAAAGAGCCTGACAAATACAGCCAGAAATGCACAAGGAGAGGATACAATTGATGAATGGGACGTTCTAAATATTAAATCCATGTGTGACTCAAAACCACTTTTCCAATGAAGTAAAAAAACCCCTACTGACAAGAAAAAAACATTAGGCAATATCAGCTCAGACAAGGGTCTCGTAACTGAAGTTTGCAGAATACGCTTGCACCTCCACAAGATAGACTCATAGCCCAATTACAAAATTGGCAAAAGACATAGAATTTTCACAGAGGAAGATATTTGAATGACAAACAGACACATGAAGAAATGCTCAAAATCACCGACAATAAGAGAGATGCAAATCAAAACCACAATGAGTTACCACCTCACTATAGTACCAGTGGCAAAGTTTAACAAGGCAGCAAGTAAAAATGTTGGAGAGGATATGGCAAGATAGGAACTCTTATACATTGTTGGTAGGATTGTCAAATGGTACAACCATTCTGGAAGGCAGTTTGACGTTTCCTTAAAGAGCTGAACACAGAAATTCCATATGACCCAGCTATTACACTACTTGGAATTTACCCTGAGAAAATGAGAACTGACCAAAGGCACGCAGTTCAAATCCACCAGATGTTCTGCTGGAGAAGGAGGGACAGTCTCCTGTGCCAGTCGGATCTGACTCAGCAGTATACACATACACAAAAAGATTAAAATAAAATTTAAAAGAAAATGAGAACTGATGTACAAAAGAAGATTTGTACACCAGTGTTCATAACAGCATTATTCACCATCGCAAGAAAATAGAAGCACCCCAAATGTCCAACCACAAATGAATGGAATGAGAAATTACGGTACATTCACACAATGGAATATGATGCAGCATGCAGAAGCAATTATTTTGTAAATTACTACCTAACTTGGAGGGACTGGAGAACATGATGCTGAGTGAACTAACTCAGTCCCACAAGGAAAAATACTGTAAAAGCCCATTATTGTAGAATGAGAGTAAGGATCCAAGGGGGCTGGGAGAAAGTGAAAGCAGAAGAATGAGGAAGTGCAGTGGGAGGGGGAATTAATCAAATGAAAGACAAAGATTAACAAAAATTATATTCAAACTAATGTGAAAATCTAGAGAAAAGGGACAATAGAAACTCATAACATACCCAAACTGACACAGACTGAACTGACCCATTACAAAAGAAGAAATTGAACGGGTCAGAAAACAACTTCCAACTAAAAAAAGCCCTGGACCAGATGATTTTACTATTGAATTCTATCAAACTTCAGAGAAGAGCTATCACCAATTCTATGTAACAGATTTTAGAAAATAGAAAAAGATGGAATACTTCCAAACTCATTCTATGAAGTAAGCATGTCCCTAACATCAAAGTCAGAAAAAGACATCCCCAAAATAAAAAACTATAGGCCAATATTTTTCATAAACCTAGATGTAAAAATCCTCAATAAAATCCCACCCAATAGAATCCAACAGTACATAAAAGAAAAAGAATTCATCATGATCAAGTGGGATTCGTAACAGGTATGTGAGGATGGTGCAACACAAGACACACATTAACAAAGCAAAGAATAAGAATCACAGGATCCTACCAGTTGATATAAAAAAGGCTTTTGACAAAATCCAACAACCCTTCCTGATTAAAACACTCAACAACAATAAGAATAGAGGGGAATTTCCTCAAAATAGTGAAAAGTATATATACAAAATCAAGAGCCAACATAATTCTCAATGGAAAGAGAGTAAAGACATTCTATTCGAGAACAGGAACTAAGCAAGAAAGCCCACTATCACCTTTATTATTCAATATAGTACTGAAAGTATTAGAGGGAGCAATAAGGCAAGACAAGGAAATAAGAGGTATCCAAATTGGGGAAAAAAAAGTTTTGATCCTTTTTTCTCTCTCTTATTTTTTTACCATCTTTTCCAGCCAAGTTGATCTCTCTCTCTTCCTCACTTGAAAAACTCAGAGGAAAATTAGAATCCAAATGTTGTCTTAGTCTTCTGAAATTCCCCTGAGAGCAATTTTTTTTATGTATACTGAACCCACACATTTTCATATTTGAAGGATCAAGGAGCTCTGGCACTGCAGTAGTTAAACACGTAGCAGCTAACCAAAAGATTGGTAGTTCAAACCCACCACCAGGCACTCTATGGGAGAAAGATGAGACAGTCTGCTTTGTAAAGATTTATAGCCTTGGGAACACTTTATGGCAGTTCTGCTCTGACCTCTAGGGTTGCTATAAGTATGAATAGACTGGCTCTCAATGGGTTGGGTTGAGTTTTTAATCTTCTTTAACAACCTGCTAAAATTTTTAAATGAAAAAGACATGACTCAGACAACTTTAAGAGACCTGCCCAAGAAACACAGTCAATGACGTAGCTCAATGTGTATCATGATGTTCAATTGCTTAAATAATAAAAGTTCTTACCCACTCACTTTTTTTTTACCTAAAGTTATAGAGTATTGCTTTGGTTGAAAGACGAAATACAAAGATCCCTTTAGGAAGTTATACTGTAAGGCAGTATGTAACCAGACATTATACCGTAAAGTCATAGAAAGAAAAACTGACCAGAGTTAAATAGATTCAATGATGTTTTAAAGGGTATTTGCTAATAGAGTGGCTCCTCTCCAAAGAGAGGAGCTCATCACATTACAAATTGGTTCAGTTTTTTTTATACAGGACAATCTGTTAGGAATTTCCCAAAAGGGGAATTTAATATGACTAGTTGTCATTCCCTTAATTGACAGAAGGAAAACTCTTAAAAAGTGGGGGTTTAGTTTTGATTGGTCTATCAAGATTTTATGTTTGAATTCTATGGACAGCTAGTTTTGACTTGTGCTCTGCCAACCCAAAGGTATAGGGTTCAAAACCACAAGCTGCTATGTGGAAAAAAGATGAGCACTCTCCTCTCATGCAATTTACTGCCTCTGAAAACCCACTGGAGGGTCAGGTATGGCTGAGTTCTGACTTGACAGTTCCCCACAATGAATTATGGCTTATCTAATTAATTACTGAAAAGCCCTAGTAGCACAGTGGTTAAGGGCTCAGCTGTTAACTGAAAGAGCAGTGATTCAGACACTCCTGTGGAGAAAGATGTGCAGGTTACTTCTATAAAAATTAACAGTCTTGGAAACTTATTGGATGAGGATGTGGCAATCTGCTTGTATAAAGACTTACAGCCTTGAAATTTTGGTACTTTCTAAATTGTGACATTTTCAGCATAATTTTTCCCGTAATTGTTTTTATCCTAAGTTAATTTCTGGGAAGGGTTAAATGTTTATCAAGATTAGTTTTATTAGAAGTTCAGTTTAGTTCTTTTAATAGAGCTCGAGGAGACAAAACAAATGGAGAACAAAAGCAAGAAAAGACTAGAGGTTTCAGAAGAGTAGAAACAAAAATGGGAAGGCATGTAGAAATCTGAAACCAGGATCATCCTAAGGGTCTGAATCAAATCCAGGCCAGAACCAATCCTAAAGAGCATTCGAGTCTATAGAGAGCTTTATTTATAGTTTCGTTTTTTCCCCAAGAGTCAAAAATATTTCTTTTACTGCATGTACCACACTACTACTAAGGAATGGTCTTCACTGTTAAATCTTCACCTATGTTTGAGTCCTTCCACCTGGGTAAGGTTTACCTCCCATCTTTTAAAACACATGGTTTACCAAGGTCTCCAATATTATTCATAATTTCTTTTAAAAATATGTCCAGTCTTTTGGTTGGTGTTAGGTGTCATTGAGATGAATTCAACAGATTGGAACCCTTCCCTATTCTGTGCCATCAACATCATTTCTGATAAGCTTGAGCACAGTCTTATAGTCACTGTGTCAGTCTATCCTATTGTGGGTTTACCTTTCCTTCTTTGAGGTTAAGGAAAATAAGGAACTGGAAACAGTTCCCTTTCCCATTCCTAGCTTGATGTCCTTTTTCAAGGACTGAACCCTCTTGACAACATGCTTAAAGTTTGTAGGGTTAACAAAGGGTTACTTTAATGTAGGGTTAATGTAGGGTTACTTTAATGTAGAGTTAATGTAGGATTATTTTAAGGCAAACATGTCTCCAGAATATGCCCTGAATGCAAGGTGTCCCCAGAAAGAGGACTGCAAGCAATTCTCATACTTCTTGAGACACTTATTCCTTTGAGAGTAGAAGCAAATGTTCCCATTCTTGATAAGGTTGTTGCAAATATAAGAAAACACCATTTATGAATACAAAGAAGTCTTGCTTCAATGTATATCTTTTATCTATTAGTGTACTTGGTCCATACTGGCCCTATGAAGTAATCCTTAAAGTTTCCATTTCTCTATGAACTATTCTTTTGTTTCTGAATGCTAATAAAATCAGGGGTTCTAGAGTTTTTCGGGGCTCTTCTAGCCTCCTGAAACGACATTTTTCTTTGCTAGTCTTCCTTCCAAGGAGGATAGAAGGAGAAATGATGCCTTTGAGCTGTGGTGCTGGAGAAGAATACTGAGAATACCATGGACTGCTAGGAAAAGAAATAGATTTGTCCTGGAGAGGGTTAAACCGGGTGGCTCCTTGGAGGCAAGGATTCTGAGGCTCTGTCTAACTTACTTCAGACATGTAGTGAGGAGAGACCGGTCCTTGGAGAGGGACATCATGCTTGGGAGGGTGGAGGGACGGCGCAGGAGAGGAAGGCCCTCTATGAGGTGGATTGATTCAGTGACTGGGATAATTGGGATGGGAGTGTCAGAGACAGTGCGATTGGCACAGGACAGAGCAGAGTTTAGGGCTGTTGTACATAGGGTCGCTATGAGTCGCAGGCGACTCGACGGCACATAACAACAACAAAGAGCAGTCTTCCTTCAGCTCCACTCACAAGAAACAGCAAAGTTAGAAGAATTTTTACCATTCTTGCCTCTAAGGAGCAGACTGTTGTACTTCCTCCAAGATATAATTGTTTGTCCTTTTGACAGTTTTATTTGGTACCCTTCTCCAGCACCACAACTCAAAGGCATTGATATGTCTGTCATTCTTATTCACTGCCCAACTTTCAGATGAACAGGAACCAACTGAAAATACCATGGTTTAGATTAGGTACATCTTAACCTGTAAAATGACATCCTTGTTCTTTAGCACTTTGGAGAGGTCCTTGAAAACAGATTTCCCCAATGCAACATATCTTTCGCTTTCTTGACTCCTGTTTACATGGGTGCCGATCACTATGCATTATTTCTAGCTTCTTTCCAGTTCTTTATTTTCCTTAACCTCAAAGGACAACCCAAACTTGAGACCCTTCATTGGAATATGGATGATCTGGCCTATGCTATCTCCAATTCAAGACCACTTTAGAATCATGACAAATCCTCTGAGGTTTCTCAGGATTTTCCAGCTTCTTTGTACATAGTGAGATTAGTTTGCCTGAGATCACAGACTTCTCACCCACCATCAAACAGAATCTTAAACCAGTAAAAGGAAGGTATAGAACTATCACGGGAACCTTTTCTTTTTGTTATCTCAGACAAATAATGAGACATTCATCCTTTTCCCAACTTCTCCTAGCTTAAGTGAAAGGGCACAATTTTCCCTGAAATAATATGATTCAACAGCAGCATCTGACTTTAATTCCAAGAGCCAAAATTTTGAAGACACAGAGAGAGAGTAGAAAACAAGAGGGAGGATCTGGTATTGTTCATAGGGTGAGATATAGCCGCTTCTTACTAAGTGTATCATCATCTGTCACTGCCTGACCTGAAAATCAGTGACCTTTGGCTTTTGAAATGCTTCATTCATGTACTTTGGCACTAGTGTCCAGTAAGGACAATAAATTAGATTCGAGAATGCCCTTCACATAAAATTACATTCTCTGTATTCTGAATTCTTCCCAGAAGATCCTAATTTCTCATTCAAAATGACACACTCTGTTTGTCAGCATAGGATGTGTTGTGTTTGCCAAAACTCTCAAGCCAGTCCAGTCACCATCATGAGACCTAGGGTACCATAACTGTATTTCCAGAATCTCAAAGGCTTTTTGTAGTTATTTGTTCCATAGGGCTGCCATATATGAATTATTATAAATTGGGGGACTTTAAAGATCAGATATTTATTGTCTCCTGAATCTAGAGACTAGAAGTCCAAACTCAGATTGGAGTTCCAAGATAAAATCTGTTTCATGCTTCTCTTCCAGCTTCTCGTGTTTCCTGGAAATTTTTGGCTTGCAACATCATAGTCACACAAGTATCCTCCCTCCATCTTTGTATATCTATTTTATAAGGACAAGAGTCATATATGATTGTGTTGTTTGTGTTGATTGCCATCGAACTGAGCATGACTCATAGCGACCTTGTGAACAAAAGACCTGAAGCCTTTCTACAATTATCATCATTTATCAGAGTTCATAGTTTCCAGAGGCATGTTGTTGAGGAATTGGATGTCACTCCTGCTTCCAGGATATGTGATTAGAACCCTCTTTATGATCTAATGTTAACTGATAGGCTCGGCAGGGATCCTATTTTCAAGTAAAGTCACATTCACAGGTACAGGAGTTAGGGCTGCCACATATCTTTTGTGAGGACACAATTAAGTCCATAACACCATGACACAATCCTTGGGCAGATAAAATGTAGAATCTTTCCTAGCAGTAAATTGTACAGATTGATATACTTCATTTATTTGACCAACATTCATGAATAAACTAATGCATGCCAGACACTGTAAAGTACTGGAACCACAAAGAATAAACTATTTTTTCCCATAGAGGAAGGTCTTTAGGAAATTAAGAAGAGCAGGCTGATGGTTAGTAAATAGGGTGTACTCAGTAACAAAGATAGAGTGGGAAAGGTGGTAAACACAAGAATGATGAGACTTGCAAAACACATTTTAATCTGAATTAGCTTGAGGAACAAGAAAGCCTTCTTGAACTTAGTGTTGGAAGGAAAGTGATACCTAACTTGGGAGGGACTAGAGAGCATTATGCTGAGTGAACTAACTCAGTTCCATAAGTATAATTAGTGTATAAGACCATTATTTTAGAATGAGTATAAGGATCCAGGAGGGGTGGGAGAGGCTGGAAACAGAGGGATGTGGATGTGCAGTGGGAAGGGGGGATGAATCATTGGTTTGTACAATTTGATGGGTGGCAGGGATGAGGGAAATGGAAAGAATTTGCTCAAATTTGTATTGAAATTTTGTAAATAAACTAGTAGGGGGGAAAAGAAAAAGAAAACTAATAGCTATAATTGAAAAAACAATTCATATTATATTGATAAAAATAAATTATATTGTTTCAGCTAAAAAAAAAAAAGGAAAGTGATGGCTACAAAATAAAAGAGCCAGGATGACCTTAGTGTCTAACACAGTGAGAACCTTATATAAAATGAAAAGCACAATGAAGAAGAAGTGAGATTTTAATCTGCTTAGAAATGAACAAAATCTATTGTCCAGGGAACACTGAGCAAGGGAACACTGAAACGTTTAGAATTAAGAAAGAAATCTGTCAGGATTGTACCCTTTCTCCGCATCTCTTCAATCTATATGATGAGAAAATAACTTGAGAAGTTAGACTCTTATGAAGTAGAATGTGGCTTCAGGGAAGAGAGAAGAGTCATTTAACAACCTGCTTTATACAGAAGACACAGTTTTGCTTGCTAAAAGTGAAACACTTGCTACACAAGACCAAAGACTAAAGCTTTCAATATGGATTACATCTCAACATCAAGAAGACAAAATCCTCACCACCTAGCCAACAAGCAACATTGTGATAAATGGAGAAAAGATTGAAATTGCCAATGATTTAATCTTACTGTGATCCATAATGAACACCCTTGGCACCAGCAATCAAGAAACTAAAAGACATCTTGCAGTGGAAAAGTCCCCAAAGTATAGAGGCACAATCCTTTCAGTTTAAAGATTAAGGTAACACCGATTCAGATCATGGTCTTTTCCATCACTAGCTATCCACGGAAGGGAAAGAATTGATGTCTTTGAGTTATAGTGTTGGAGAAGAGTACTGAATATCCCATGGACTACCAAAAGAACAGAGATATCTTGGAGAAAGTGGTGTGGCTAGAGTTCTCCTTGGAGACAAGTATGACGAAGTTTCATCTCACATACTTTGAGCATGTTGTTAGGAGGGACTGTTCCTTGGGGAGGCACATTTTGCTTAGGGAGGGTCGAGAGGAAGACCTGAACAAGATGGATTGACACAGTGATGGTAGTAATGAGTTTGACCCTGTCAGAGATGTTAAGGATGGCACAGGATAGGACAGGGTTCAGATCTGTTGGTTATAGGGTCACTATGAGTCATACACAATATGACACAATATGAGTCATACACAATGTGTCAATGGCACATAACAACAGAAATGGAAAGTAAGTATATTAATTTTCTGTGATTACTAAAACTTACCATAAATTCAGTAACATAAAACCATGAAAATGTACTAGACCAGAAGTTCAATGTGGTTCTTACTGAGCTAAAAAGCAAGGCGTTGACAGGACTGTTGCATTCCTTTCTGACTTTAGGAGAGAATCTGTTGCTTTTCTCTTGCCAGTCTATGAAGACTCCCTGCACTCCTTAGTTCATTGCCTGACTCCTGATCTCCAAAGGCATCACTATAACCTCTGTCTTAGTCTTCTTATATGATCCTATCTCTCTCCAACTCTCTTCCCCTGTATCCCACTTGACTTTTAAAGAACTTTGTAATTACATAAGGAGCTCTAGTGGTGTTGTGATTAAGATGTACAGCTGCTACCTAAAAAGTTAGAAATTCAAATCGACCAACCATTCGAAGAAAGGAAAACAAAGCAGTCAGCTTCCATAAAGATTTATCACCTCTGAAATCTGTTGGATAAAAATATGCCTCTGTTTTCAAAAAGGATCTACCTCAGAAGGGGCCAGGGAATAAGAGCTATCATAGCTGATCTCAGATGGATCCTGGTTGAAAACAGAGACTACCAGAAAAATGTTTACTTGTGTCTTGTTGACTACAAGAAGACATTTAATAATGGATCATAATAAATGACATATAACATTTGAATGTTTTCTGTTT
>NW_006399835.1:12942136-12949536 GCF_000299155.1 Elephantulus edwardii | reverse complement strand
AAGGCACGCTTTTTGTTTTGGTTGAGGCTTAGGTGTGGTCTGTTGCTCACAATTTAGAGTGAGCTGACTGGATTTGGCCTTTTACTTTAAAAGACATTTGGTTTAAATTGTTTTCAGTCAAACATTCTTCTAAGTAGTATAGCCCTGGTCTGTCCATTTGCTGTACAGAGGTAACTCATGGCTGCTATGATGGTAAACACTGTGACATCAATGTGTCAAATGTGATAATGGTTACCTATGGTGGACAGTGTTTGAGAGAGCTCTCAAATTAAAACAAGCTTGGAAGCAGGAGTGGCTTCCACTTCCAAAATAGCTTGCCTCCAGAAACTCTATAAGCATGGAGAAACTACAAAAGTTTTACAAGTGTTCAGGTCTTTCGTTCATAGGGTCACTATGAGTCATCTACAACTCGATGGCACTTAACAACAACGTAACATTTGAAAAGAATAGAAATTCCAAGGGAGCTCTGGTGAACTAGTGGCAAGAGGCTGCACTGCAATCCCAGAGGTACACTGTTCAGATCCACCAGATGCTGTGCTGGAGAAGGAGGGACAATCTTCTCTGGTATCAGTCAGATTCTATTTGACGGTATACACACACACACACACACACACACAAATAAAAGAATATAAATTCCAGAACACTTGATTGTGCTTATGTGAAATCTGTATGTAGCTAATTGTTCAAATAGAACAAGGACACATTGAATCTATCAAAATCAGAAAAGGTACATGTAAGGGTTGTATTCTTTCTCCACCCTATCACTGAGAAGTCTGACATATGAAGAAGAACTTGGCATCAGAATTGAAGACTAAGCAACAACTGACATTATGCAAATGACACAACCTTGCTTCCTGAAATTGAAGAAGACTCAAAACACTGACTGAAAAGGACCAGATAATAGCACAGTATATAAGCATTGTAATTGAATGCTGTAAGGACAACTCTACTAAGTTCATTTGTTTTTTTCATTTAGAATCTATGGTTTCGGGGGAGGATTGGGAGGGGAGAAAAGTGTAACAATGAGTAAATGGAAATAAAAAAAATTGTATTCTAGAAATGAATTTTCTATTTTATTTTTATTATTTTTAAGGTAGCTGTATAAACTGTAAAATTTCAAATATATCCTAGGTTTCTGTTAAAATAAATCTATGGTTTCTACAATGTCCTTATCAGTAAGTTTCAGTTAAAGCAAGGTAAATCAATTCATCTGTGATATTTAAAGCTTCTCTGGTAATAACTAGTAGAGCATTTAAATATGTTCTTCGACAGTAATTCACATTCGGAAAGATATGCCAAGGAAATGAACCAAAATACAAATAAGATTAAAGAAACATCAATTATGAGGAGGAAAAAAACCCCAAACTTGTATCAGCGTGTTGTTTGTTGTTATGTGCCATCAAGTTGTCTGCGACTCATGTACAACAGCCCTAAACCCTGCTCTATCCTGTGCCAATCTTACTGTCTCCAGCACCCTTACCCCATTTCCCCAGTCACGGAATCAATCCATCTCATAGAGGGTCTTCTTCTCCTGTACTGTCCCTCCACCCTCCCAAGCATAATGTCCCTCTCCAAGGACTGGTCCCTCCTCGCAACATGTCCAAAATGTGTCAAACAAAGCTTCAGAATCCTTGTCTCCAGGGAGCAGCCTGGTTTCACCCTCTCTAAGACAAACCTGTTTATTGGTATATTCAGTACTCTTCTCCAACACCACATCTCAAAGACATTCATTCTCTTTCTATCATCCCTAGTCATTGTCCAGCTCTCTGATACATAGCAAATGATTACAAAGACCATTGCCAGTATCAGGCACACCTTAGCCTCCAGACTGACATTGTTGCTCTTCAGTACTTTGGAGTGGACTCTGACAGCAGACTTTCCCACTGCAATACCTCTTTTAATTTCCTGGCTGCTGGTGCCAAGAGTGTTTATTCTGGAGCCAAGCAAACTAAAGCTATTAACAATCTCAATTTCGTCACCATCTATTATGATGTTGCCAATAGAACCAGTGTTGAGCTTCTACAACATTTAAAAAAGGGGGGCTGGTTATATAAGGTCAAAGCTTGGTTATTTAAATTAAGGCACAATACACTCAGAAGATGTGATGACTAAAAATCACATACAGTTGACTACATTAGAAATCCTGTAATGCTAAGGGACTAAAATACTACCATTTATAAAATGTACACAACTGTAAAAAGACTATAGGCAATGTTAGAGAAGCCACATCTGTCCTCTAGTAATACCACAAAGGAAAATAGTCTCCATCCACAAAATTCACAGCACAAAATTGATTTTATAAGGCCAGATATTCCCCCACATTATCCAAACAGACTTCTACCAATTCTAACACCAAACATCCTTCTCTGGGCTCACACTACTATTTTTTTTTTAAATTATACTAGTTTATTTACAAAATTCAAATACACTTTTTTTCACACCAGTTCCTTCTCTTTCCCTCACTCCCTCACCCATCAAATTGTATGACCCCATAATTAATTGCTTCCACCCTTTTCCCCCTTGGATTCTAATACTCATTCTGCAATAATGGTTTTATATAGTATTTGCCATTATGGGACTGAGTAAGTTCACTCAGCACAAGTTAGGTAATCATTTACAAAATCCTTGCTCCTGCTTGATGCATAGTATCCCATTGTCACACTACTCTTCCGTTGGGTCCACTAATATTGTACAATGGCCACATAGATCTTCTAGAACAGTATTTATTATTATGGAATTTATTAGGAAAGTTAACAGGTTGTATTTCAAGTTTGAAGCCAGCTTCAAGCAAAGGGTGTCTTGAGGTCCTTTGACTTTCAGCCTTTATGCTTTAAGTCAATGTTAAAAAATTCCTAGTTTTTCCTTTTGTGGCATCTCTTCTTGCAAGACATCCAGAAAGCCTCGGTGAAGACCATGGCTCTGGTTTGTGGAGTGGTAGTCCCTGGTCAGCTCTATCTCACATCAGTCTCTGGTTCTCTGTGGTTCTCCACTGCAGAATCGAGATCTTAGACTGTCTCCTAATTATACAGGAATCTCTGGCATTAAAGGACAAACACTGTATTCTATGTTTCTTTCTTGCTAGTAGTGAAATTCCCATATTTTACCTCTAACCATGCTCAATTTAAGCCTTGTAGGATGGTAAAACCAGCCAATCACCTCATTATGTGTCTACACACTCTGTTTACATGGTCCCACTCAGCCATGTGATGAAAGTCTAAGGAAGGTATTCTGAGCAATCAACCTACTACCACACAAAGGTAGATATAACTATCTTAAAAAGATGTAAATTGCTATTATGTGTCATTGAGTTGTCTTAGACTCATAGTGACCCTATGTACAATAGCTCTGAACTCTGTGATATCCTGAGCCAGTCTCCTTATCTCAAATACACCTACCCTCATTACCCCAGTTACTGTGTCAACCCATTTTTCTGGGGTTTTCCTCTCTTATGCTGTCCCTCCACCCTTCCAAGCATGATATCCTTCTCCAGGGACTGGTCCCTCTTGACCATGTGCTTGAAGTATGTTAGATGGAGCTTCAAAAACCTTGCCTCCAAGGATAAAGCTGGTTTTATCCTCTCCAAGACAGACCTGTTTGTTCTCTTGGAGGTCCAAAGTATGTTTGATACTTTTCTCCAGCACTACAACTCAAGGGCATTGATTGTTCTTCTGTGAATCAATCTATCTATCTATCTATCTATCTATCTATCTATCTCCCTATCTATCTCTATCATCTATATATATCATCTATATCTATATATCTATCTATATGTAAATTAGAAAATGTAAACTTATATCAGTGATCCATATGTGGTAGAACCATGAAGAAACTTCTTTTTTCTTCTATTTTTCTTTACTTTTAAACATATATGGTAAGCAAGAACTTCTAGTGCAAAGGCAAAAATGCCCATGGGAGGGAGAAAGGTAGGCAGTCTTCTCCCATAACAAGGCATTGCTTCAGAAACCTCCCATTCACCAAAGGCCCTAAATCACCAGAGATGATGGTTAGCAGCACAGTATACTACAGACTATTCTACAATAACTCCTTAAAGAACCCATCGTTGGTCTTAAACATACTGTGATCTCAGTAAGTGTTACTTGTCAAATCAAAGCATGTGCATTTTAGCATGGGTTGCATGCTTGGTGTTGAGAGAAAAGTAATTTAACCATTCTCTCAAAAAAAATGAGTATTCCAGAACATGTATCACATTAGCGAAAGTTTCAAGAGGGGGAAAAATACTTTCCTTCTTTGTCCCTAAAGCGTGAAACCTGAGGCATTTTTAACTAAGAATGATTGCATAGCACATGATCCATTGCTCGTAAAACATCTTGGAACAAACTAGTGCTATATTTTTGGCTCTGTGTTGTAGATGAAGCAGGAAATGTTAAAATATTCTGGCCTCCTTCACAAAGACTCTCAGTCTAGTATTCAATAAGAAACTTTTGGAAAAGGTGGAGGATTAACAGGTGTGGGGTTTAAGTGTGTGCAATCTCCTTAGCTGACTCTCTAAGTGTCCCCATGGCACTGTCTTTGGGAGAGAGAAGACTCTGCCAAAGTAGCATGATGTGCAGATACAAAGATGCTTAAGTTTGTTAAGAGTGAAAAGGAAACCATGAGTCACATAGAAAAGAAGGATTATGTATTTTTTTTTAATTTTTCTTTTCTTTTCTTGGAATTCTTACTAGGAAAAAAAATTCGTTCCCTCCCTTTAGTACAAAAAATACTGTATTTTAGTTCCAAGACATGTTCATATCTGTAAAACTAAGTTATTTTTCCCCCAATGTATACTTCTTGTTTTGTTTCATTAAAGTAAAATAAAGTATCTTCTAGAAAATCAATTGCTTCCCTACAGACTTAAATAATCCAGAGTGTATTTGGAAAATAAAATTTTAGAGACGAGTTTTGTGCCTTTAGAATCAACAAGGTGATTCTCTTGCACCTTATGCTGTAATGGTTCTGTACTGTTAAGAATATACCCATCAGAAAAGAAAATTCTTACCTTGGTTTCCCATAAGCTTCCTCAGCCTTCTGAATTTTAACCAAAGTATTACACTATCAGCAAAGTATGTGGCAGATGGTGGGGAAAGAAAGGAGGGAAAAAATTCCTAACAACTCTTATCTGTCTTCAGTTTGTAATACTTATTGTTTTTGCTGGAAGATACACAGCAGTGTGCTTCAGTGTTTAAGCAACTGTTCAACAAAGCACATCTACAGGAAATTGTTCCTGTTACCTCATTAGGTTATCTAACTAAGGATTATGAAGTTGGTGGACTTAACATAAAGTTCATACAAAGTAAACTAAGCTGTTACATATGAAACAAAGGCTATTGCTTAATCGCTAAACTTTCTTTGAAACAAAGGCTATTGCTTAAACTCTAAGCCTTCTTTCCTGCTTTCTGGAATTGAAACCATATACTCAGAAACTAGTTCTCACGTTTTCCCATTTAGAGGTTTTCATGGATTTAAACAATTAGAAAAATGGTGTCTTTTTGGTGGTGGTTGATGGTTGGAGAGATCACTTTTCTTGTACATGTATCTTTGGCACTTCTCCAAATATACATTTTGTCATATTTGAAGTCTGGCCGGTATGAGATAAACAAAACAGCCACTATGATTTTAGAATTGGAATCCATAAGTAAGGAAGAAAGTTGAGTTGATAAGCCAAAGGAAGAATGAAATACACAAAGATGTGAGAAAGCATCACTAGATAATTCAAAGAAAAATTAAAATTTACACAGGGAATCATTTTAGCATTACTTCACCCATACTGAAGAATGTATGTATGACTCATACATATTTATGACTAATTAATTTCATTTGCTATACTAATATCTGAATCCTCTTCCTTCTCCTGAGTTCCATGAGGAGAAACTGTCTTATCATCTTTATTTCCTCAATAGCTACCAAGATTCCAAAACAGAGGAGACCTTCAATAAATATTGTTATAGTTACCAAGAGAATTACTGACATTAAAAGCAGAAGGTAACCAAACAATGTCTGTGATTGAGGATTTGTTTATATTCTGAAGACTAAATATGGGAAAAGTGCTTATTAAATACAGCTATTTCAGGTATTTAGGAAGAAATGTTAACTATGTAATATGTCATAGAACTTAAAATACAGAAGAGCAATCTAAAATTTTAGACTCTATACAGAGTCATGAGCTTTCTTGGGAATGATGGTCACAACTGTCTAAGTAGAAGTGGTATGGCCAGCTGTGGATGATGATGTTGATGTATTAAGTGAGTAACAGACCTTAAGGTTCTCTCCAATTTAAGACACAACTCTTGATTCTTGAAGTACAGTTGGTCTATTCACTTGGCTGCAATATTATATTGAACATATTCTATGTGATCAGTTTTCTTACTGTGGCTATAGAGTCATAGCTAAAGAGAAAATGTGATGACTTCCATTTCTAAGGTGAATTTTCCATCAAAGACACTGAGCTGTCAAAATGTTTGAAGTTATCCTTAAAAAGTGGGAATGAGAATTGCCATTTAATCAAGTAATCCCACTCCTAAGTATAAATCTTGCAGAAAAGAAAAGTTTGGGTGCAGATAGATGTATGCACATTCATGCTCATTGTAGCATCAAGCAAGATTAAAAAAAGGGGTGAAAATAAGTTAAGTACCCATCATCAGATGAATGAATAAACAAACTTTGGAACACACACACAATTACATACAATGCAACATTAAAGAACAATGAAGATTACAGGAAACATTTCCTAATATTCTTTGATAGCTACCAGGGAAATAATTAATAATATATAAGAGATATGTATTAATTGGGTGAGGTAAAATCAATATCAGTACAATAATATTAAGGAAATGAAGTATATAGAAAGCTGAACAAGAATTGTAGACAACAAAATATCTATATACAGGTGGATAATACATAGTTTTGCTTTCTCAGTAATAATAGACATTAATTTATCACTGGATAAACATACAGGCAAGATCAATAGGTAGGGATATATAAGTCTGGCAGTTAGTATTTCTACCTATATGTATTTATATGTGGTATATTTATGGCCCTGTTTGCATAGTGATTTCATATTTAGCTTCTTACAGAAAGATTATTGTTGTAACCAATCAGCCACTTTTGGGGGAAAAGATACACAATTTCCTTCTGTAAATATTTATAGCCTCAGTAACCCGATGGAGAGCCAGTATGAGTTGCTTGATTTTTGGTTTGGAAGAGTGCAAACGGTCATTGAAAAGACAGAAGAGGAAGAGAAGACCAAAATGGTTGTCAGAAGAGACTCTGAAAATTGCACCAGAACGTAGAGAAGCCAAAGCAGAAGGAAGAATTCAAGATACTAAAGAGTTGAATAGAAGATTTCAAAAGGCAGCACAGGATGACAAAGTAAAATATTACAATGAAATGTGCAAGGAGTT
>NW_006399835.1:12916908-12940066 GCF_000299155.1 Elephantulus edwardii | reverse complement strand
AGATAGAATGATAGAATTTTGAACAATCAATGATTTATTCATTGCAAATACATTTTATAAGAAACATAAATATAGGTTATACACATAGCTTTAATCTGATGGTATGCATAGGAATCCTATTGATTACATCTGTGGAAAGAATCGCTGAAGAAGCTCAATATAAGCTGTGAAAACTAGGCCAGGTGCTGATTGTGGAACATACCGCCAATGCCTCATGTGTAAGTTCAAGCTGAAGCTGAGGAAAATTAAATCAAGTCCACAGGAATAAAAATTTGACCTAGAGTCTAACCCACCTGAATTTCAAAACCATCACAGGAACAGGTTTGAGGCCTTGGACATTAATGAGCAAAGACTGGTTGAGCTGTGGGAGGATATAAAAAATATCAACCAGGAAGAAAGCAAAAGGTCATTACAAAGACAGAGGAGGAAGAAAAGACCAAGATGGATGTCAGAAGAAACTCTAAATATTGCACTGGAGTGCTAAGAAGCCAAAGCAAAGGGAAGAAATAAAGATAATAAGGAGTTGAACAGAAGATTCCAGAGGGCAGCGCAGGAAGATAAAGTATTACAATGAAATGTGCAAGGAATAGGAGTCAGAAAATCAAAAGGGCTGAACTTGCACAGCATTTCTTAAGCTCAAGAAACTGAAGAACAAATTCAAATCTTGAGTTGCAATACTTAAGGATGCTTTCAGCAGAACATTAAATGATCCAGGAAGCATTAAAAGAAGATTCAAAGGCTATACAGAATCATCGTACCAAAAGGAATTGGAGGACACAGAAGAAATTCATGAAACAATGTATGAACAAGAGCCTACCATGATGAAGGAGGAAGTTCAAGCTGCTCTGAAACAATTGGCAAAGAAACAAGGCCCCAGGAATTGATGGCATACTGATTGACATATTTCAACAAACCGATGCTTCTCTGGATGTGCTCACCAAGTTTTGCCAAGAAATCTTGAGAACAGCCACCTGGCCTGCTGACTGGAAGAGAACTATGTTTGTTCCCATTCCAAAGAAAGGTGATCTGACAGGGTGTGGAAAATATTAAACAGTATCATTAATATCATATGCAAGCAAAATTCTGCTGAAGATTATCCAAAAATTGCTGGCATAGCACATAAACAGAGAACTGCCTGTAGTGTAGGCTGGGTTTAGAAGAGGCCATGGCACTAGGGATATTATAGTTAATGTCAGATGGATCTTGGCTGAAAGCAGAGAGTACCAGAGGAATGTCTATCTGTGTTTCATATATTATGCAAAGACATTTGACTGTGTGGATCAAAACAAACTGTGACTGACTCTGAGAATGGGAATCCCAGAACACTTGGCTGTGCTTATGTGAAAGCTATACTTAGACCAGGAGGCAGTAGTCAGAACAGAGAAAGGAAACACTGTACGGTTCAAAATTTGGAACGGTGTGTCCTATCTCCCTATCTTTTCAATCTATATGTGGAATAGATTATCCAGGATGCTGGACTCTATGCGGAGAAGTGTGGCATCCGCATTGAAGGTAGACTCATCAAGAATCTGTGTTATACAGATAACCCAACCCTGTTTGCTTAAACTGAGGAGGACCTGAAGTACTTGCTGCAGAAGGTCAAGGACTGTGGACTTCAATATGGATTGAAGCTCAGCATCCAGAAAACAAAGATTCTCACCACTGGGCCGATTGGTAGCATCATGATGGATGATGAAGAGATTGAGATTGTCGAACAGATGAAGGAAAGGACTGTTTAAAAAAAAATATATGCTTACGCATTATATGTAAGACAACAGTCTAGAATAAGAGGTCCATTGCAAAAAGGATTGTCAGAGGGGGAGGAGAGGAGGGAAAGGGGAGGGGGAGCAGAAGAGGGGGAGGGGGTACAGGGGAGGAGAAGGAAGGAAATTGTGCAACAATGAATTAATGAAAATCCAAATTTTCTGTAAACTTTTGTTAAAATCACACTGAAAATTTTAAAAAATCATTTAAAAATAAAGAGTTTTCCAGCCCATATTTCAATGCCAAAAGAGATGAATAATAGTAAGCCTTGAGAGAAGTTCTTCAAAAATGGTGGCAATATTTTATAAACCTCTATAAAAAAGGGGGAGACGGAAGTTGGCAAATTATTCCCACAAGCCAAATTTTACCTAGTGTATGTTTTTGTTTATTACAAACATCCAAATCTGCTTAGATATTGCCTGTTGTCAATGCTGGTTTTGCAGCAAATTTGAGTAGTTGTGATTAAGTGGTCCATAAAAGCGAAAGTGTTCATGATACTACTCTTTATAGAAATGTTGCCAATTCCTGTTCCAACACCTTTGTACTGTGCTCCTGATCCTAAATTTGTGTGTGTGTGTGTGTGTGTGTGTGTGTGTGTGTGTACATGCATATATACACATAAATACATACATGTATGGGAAGGATAAGCGATCTCCTCCCATGTGATTAACTGCCTCTGAAAACTGGCTGGAGGGTCAGCTATAAGTCAGCTCCAACTTGTTATTGTTTACCATCAAGGTTTTATTTATACACACACACACACACATTTGGAATGAATTTTTATGTGGGTAGATGTATTTTGCTTCATGTTTCCATCTATACACTCCTGTTAATTCTCCTCTTTGATAATATTTTCTGCATTCAGGGTTCCTATTTCTCAGGTGGAATAATAGAAAGCTGAAATGGGAAGATTCAGGAGCTGCAAAGAAATGTATTTCTCGCCCATCAATGTTTTCTTCTTACACTTACTCTCCAATGGGTATATGGGGTTTTTTAAAATAGAGGAAATTAGTCTGCTTTTCCTTCCAAAACAAAGGCAGTTTTCTGTAAAAACAAACAAGACAAACAAAAAAACCCAAACAGGAGCACATAATTTAATATCATTCCATCAAGTGATACAAAAAAAACTAAACCCATTACTATCAAGTTCATTCCCAATTACAGTGCCAAATAGAATGGAAGAGAACTGTCTCTCCCACAGTGCTCTAAGCCTGTGATCTTCATGGAAACAAATTGTCACATCTTTATCTCATTAAGCTATTGGGGAATTTGATCCATCAACACTTTCTTCACCAGGTAAACACTTGACTACTGCACTACCAAGATGCCATAAGTAATAATAAACTCACTGATAATTCACCGTAGTAACAAGAAACGCAAGATAACTCACTGCCATCAAGTTCAATTCATGGAAACTCTCTGTTGGATTTCTATCTTTCTCAGTGGAGTGCTTGGGTGGAATCAAATTGCAAGTCTTTACTGTAGCAACACTATCACAAAACACACAAAATATGGGGCTCTGTTAATCCTAAATATACTATAATAATGAAAGAAGTCCCATCAATTGTTCAAAGTCTTCTTCAGTTTAGAAAAGAAACGACATTTGGATGAATGCTATAAAACTTACAAAGAAAAATTATGCCATTTTCTTCCAGAAAATAAAAAAGAGGGACATTTTTTAATATATTCTGTGAGGCAACTATAAATTAATGCAAAATCAGAAGACGATAGCTCAAAAAAAGGAAAAATACAGACTATTCACACTTAGAGAAAGGTAAAAGTCCTACACAAACGCAAGGAAGCCAAAACACAACAGTTTAAAATAATATTAACATCATGACTAAGTTAGGGTTACGCCAAGAATTCAGGGGCGGTTTACTAGTTAGCCTATAAATGTCATTACCCACATTAGCAGATTAAAGGGGAAAAATACATCTGAGCTCAATTTTGTAGTGGGGAAAATGAAACATGTTTGATAAAATTCAACACAAACTTATAATGAGATTTTTAAAATTTGTTTATTTTTGAAGCATGTTTTAAAATGGAACAGAGAAGTCTCAATCAGAGAAGACAGACAGGAACCTAGAAATTTCATACTTGCAGATGTTAAGGGGGAAAAGTGATATAACTTGTTATTTCTATGGAAAACAAAATTAAACTGGGTGTGTTACCTCACTTAATACACAAAAACTAATTCCAAGTAGATTAAGAATATCTTTATAAGTAACAAAACTCCAATACTCGTGAGAGAAAATAATGGATAGTATCTCCATACACTTTCAATCCATATGCAGAAAACAGATTATCTGGAAGGCTGGGCTCTATGAGGAGAAATGTGGCATCAGCATTAGAGCAAGCCTTGTCAACAATCCATGTTATGCAGATGACATAACCTTGCTTGATGAAATTGAGGAGTACCTGAAATGCTTGCTGCCGAAGGTCAAGGAATGCAGCATGGATATCAATATCAAGGAAAAAAAAAGATTCTCACCACTGGACCAATTGGCAGCATCATGATAGATGGTGAAGAGATTCAGATTGTTAACAGCTTTAGTTTGCTTAGCTCCACAATCAACACTCTTGACATTAGCAGCCAGGAAATGAAAAGACAAATTGCATTGGGAAAGTCAGCTATCAGAGACCTCTCCAAAATACTGAAGAGCAACAATGTCAGTCTGGAAACTAAGGTGCACCTGATCCAGGTCATAGTCTTTGCAATTACTTGCTATGCATCAGAGAGCTGGACAATGATAGGGATGATAGAAGGAGAATTGATGCCTTTGAGCCGTGGTGCTGGATAAGAGTATTGAATATACCATGGACTGGTAGGAGAACAAACAGGTTCATCCTGAGGAGTGTGAAACCAGGCTGTGGCTGTTCCTTGAAGGCAAGGATTCTGAAGTTTCTTGACGTACTTTGGGCATGTTGGAAGAAGGGACTATTCCTTGAAGAGGGACATCAATGTCCTTGAAGGGAAAAATCAGAGTCGTTGAGTTGTGGAGCTAAAGAAGAATAATGGACATACCATGGACTGCCAATAGAACAAACAGGTCTGGCATGGAGTGAGTGAAACCAAGTTGTCCCTTGGAGACAAGGATTCTCAAGCTCTGTCTTATATACTTTGAGCATGCTTGAAAAGGCCAAGGGACAGTGCAAGAAAGGAAGACTCTTGATGAGATACATTTACTCAGTCACTAGGGTAATGGGGGGTAGGTATGTCAGAGAATAAGATTGGCACAGGACAGAGCAGGGTTCAGAGCTGTTGTACATAGGGTCATTGTGAGTGGCAAGCGACTCAATGGCACAAAGCAACAACAACAACAACAGCAACAACATGCAGAACAGCTCATTTGGGAGACTGTATTTTATGAGGAGGGGGAATGTGGCATCAGGATTGGAGGGAAAACTCATCAACACCCTACGTTATGGAGATGATACAATCTCCCTTTCCAAAACTGAGGAGGACTTGAGGCATTTACTTCAGAAAGTCAGGGACTGCAATCATCAATTTGAATTGAAATTCAACATCAAGAAAACAGAGATTCTCATGACTGGGCCAATTGGTAGCATCTTGAAAGATGGAAAAGAGATTGAGATTGTTAACAATTTCATTTTGTTCAGATTCCATTTAACACTCTTGGCACCAGTAGCCAGGTAATCAAAAAAAGAATTGCACTTAGAAAATATGTTGTCAGTGATTTCTCCAGAGGACTGAAGAGCAACAATATCAGAGACTAAAGTGAACCTGATTCAGGTCATGGTTTTTGTAATTACTTGCTATGCATTAGACAGCTGGACAGTTACAAAGGATGACAGAAGAAGAATCAATGTAATTGAGTTGTGGCACTAAAGAAGAATATTGGACATACAATGGACTGCCAATAGTATAAACAGGCATGGCCTGGAGTGGGTGAAATCAAGTTGTTCCTTGGAGGCAAGGATTCTCAAGCTCTGTCTCATATACTTTGCGCATGTTACCAAGAGGGACCAGTCCTTTGAGAATGACATTGTACTTGGAAGGGTGGAGAGACAGAAGAGGAAAGGAAGACCCTGAATTAAATGGACTTACATAGAAACTGGGGTAAAGGGGTTAGGTGTGTCAGAGACAATGAGACTGGCTCAGGATAGTACAGAGCCACTGTACACAGGTCCACTATGAGTCACAAGTGATTCAACAGCACATAACAAGAAGAAACAACTAAAGAGGAATTGCAAAGTCACATGACAAATCTAAGTTGCAAAAGTGTACTCATAATTATAACATTTTAATGAAGTTCAGAATAGCAAAAATCAGTGTCAAATACATATGAAATCATATGCATGTGAGAACTCCATGACATCTTAAAAACTATGGAGTTATAAGTACTAAAGTTAGAACAGTAGCTGTGTCTTGGTAGAGGCAAAGGGATGGTGGTGATAATAGTAGTGCCATTGAGTCAATTCCTATTCATAGTGCTGAGTGAATAATTTGAGAAGACAGATTCTTTAAGAAAGAATGTGGCATCAGGATTGGAGGATCACTCATCAATAATCTGCTTTATGCAGATTATACAGCCTTGCTTGCTGAAAGTGAGAATACTTGAGGCATCTGCTGCAGAAGATCAAGGATTGCAGCTTTCGGTATGAGCTACATCTCAACATCAAGGAAACAAAGGTCTTCACCACAGGACCAACAGTCAACATTATGATAGATGGAAAAAGGATTAAAGTTGTCAATAATTTCATTTTTCTTGGTTCAACAATAAATATCCTTGATACCAGCAGTGAGAAAATAAATCAGAAAATATATTGTTGTTGTTGTTGTTGTTATGTGCCATCGAGTCCCTTGTGACTCATAGCGACCCTATGTACAAGAGCCCTAAACCCCATTCTATCCTGTTCCAACCTCGCTGTCTCAGACACACTCATTCCCACCACTCCAGTCACAGAATTGATCCATCTCATCGAAGGTCTTCCTCTCCTGTGCCGTCCCTCCACTCTCCCAAACATGATGTCCCTCTCCAAGGACCAGTCCCTCCTTGCAACATGCCCAAAGTATGTCAGACAAAGCTTCAGAATCCTTGACTCCAGGGAACATTCTAGCTTCACCCTCTCCAGGACAAACCTGTTTGTTCTCCTAGCAGTCCATGGTATACTCAACACTCTTCTCCAGCACCACAACTCAAAGGCATCAGTTCTCTTTATATCAACCCTATTCACTGTCCAACTCTCTGATGCATAGAGCACGTAATTGCGAAGACTATAGCCTGGATCAGGTGCACCTTAGTCTCCAGCCTGACATCGTTGCTCTTCAGTACTCTTGAGAGGTCCCTCACAGCTGACTTACCCAATGCAATTCATCTCTTGATTTCCTGGTGGCTGTTACCAAGAGTGTTGATTGTGGAGTCAGGGAGGAGAGAGGCGGAGCTTTGCTGATATCCAGATTCTAATTCAGGTAACCTCAGGCTGCATTGGCCAACGTGCACCCCGAAGCATTGCCAGAAAAGAAGAAAAGAAAATATATTACATAGAGAAAATCTGCTGCCAGAAACCTCTCCAAAGTGCTGACGAGCAATTATGTCCGTTTGAAGACTAAGGATGGCTAACTCAGGCCATGGTCTTCTCAATCGTCTGGACAACAGGGAGCTGGACAATGAATAAGAATGACAGAAAAAAATGGTATTGCCAAATGTTTGTTCCCAGTTGGTAGGCTTTCTTTTCACCCTGTTGGAAAAAGGTTTTTATAAGCACAGAGGTATAATATATAGAAGCTTCCATTCATCAGTTTTATCTTCTCCAGATTTATTTCTGGCTGTATTTGGCAGTCTCTTTATACCATAGGCTAAGCCTTCTAAGCTTGGTCCCAGTTTGTGTCTTAGGAACTTTATGGGTTTGGGCTTTATTCCTTTCCTCCTCTGATCCACCTTAAGTTGATTTTTTAAATGGTATGAGATGTGGATTCTGTTTTAGCTTTCTGCAGATAGTAGTAGAATTTTGCCAGCACCATTTTGGCCAAGGGTCTCATAACAAAAGTTTACAGAATTCTCCGGGGCCTCCAGAAGGAAAAGACTCATAACCCAATTACAAAATGACCAAAAAACATGGAAAGACTTTTCACAGAGGGAAATATTCAGGTGGCCAACAGACACATGAAGAAATGCTCAAAATCAATGGCAATAAAAGAGATGCACATCAAAACCACAATCAGATACCATCTCACCTCAGTATCAGTGGCAAAGTTTAACAGGACAGCAAGCAATAAATTTGGGAAGAATGTGGAAAGGTGGGAAATTTGATACACTTTTGGTAGAATTATAAAATCTACAACCACTCTGGAAGACAGTTTGGTGTTTGCTCAAAAACTTGAACATAAAACCTCCATAGGACCCAGCTGTTTCACTACTAACAATATACCTCAAGGAAATTAGAACTGAGACACAAATGGAGATTTGTACACCAATTCTGACAGCAGCAGTATTCACCATTGCAAGAATATGGAAACAGCCTAAATCTCCAACCACAACCGGCTTGATTAAGTAATTGTGGTACATCCACACAATAGAATACTGTGCAGCACTCAGGAGCAACGATTTGGAATAATACTACATAACTTGGAAGAGGTTGGAGTGCATTATGCTGAGTGAACTAATGTAGTCTCATAAGAACAAATACTGCATAAGACAAGTATTGTAAAAATAGAAGGATAACTAGTAAAACATATAAAGTAACTCAAGGGGAAAGAGAAGGGGAATGAAGAGGTGAGTATAAGCAGTGGTGAAACCACAGCATTGCACAGTTTGGTGGGTGAAGGAAGGCAGGAGAAGCAAATGAGAAAGATCCTGGTAAAAAGACAAGGTAATGATGGGCAAGGTCCAAAGGTGATTGATTTTTTTAAACATAATGTATGAGAATGATTGTATGAAACACAATGTGAATGAAGAATAATGTGAAACAAAATAGATACAAACTTTGTAAGCAAACCAATTTTAAAATGATGTAAAGTAAAATGTATATGAAGGACTGTATGGAACAAAACATAAATAAAAGATTGTATAAAACACAATGTGTATGAATGAAACATAATGTAAAGGAATTATTAAGTGAAAAGCAGTAAAAATATTTTTAAGAAAACAAAAAGGGATTTTTTACAATAATAAAAAAAGAATGACAGAAGAATTGATGCCTTTCAATTGTGGTATTGGAAAAGAGTATTGAATATCTCATGGAATACCAAGAGAACAAACAGATCTGTCTTGGAAAAGGTAAAATCTGAGTGTTCTTTGGAGACAAAAATGACAAAGCTTCACCTTTCTTGTTTTGGACATGTAGCTAGGTGAGGCTATTCATTGGAGAGAGACATCATGCTTACAAAGATGAGGGGTGAGCAAGAGAGAAGAAAACACACAGACACCCCCCCCCAATGAGATTGATTGGCACTGTGACTTCAGTAATGGGCGTGAGTGTTTTGAAGGTGGTGAGGATGGCACAGGATAGGTGTCACAGGAAAACATCTAAATCATGTTCAAGTCCATTGGTGTACTCACTGCGCCAAACCATTTGAGTATCTTCTCCTTTTAGGATTCTCCATTTTCCCAATACATTTTTTTTTTTTTCAAAGAACTGCCTCTCCTGACAACATGTCCAAGTCTATGGCACGGAATTTTACCATCCTTGCCTCTAAGAAGCACTTGGGTTGTACTTCCTCCAAGATGTCTGTTCTCTTGGCAGTCCATGGCATACTCACATCTTACCAATGTCACAATTCAAAAACTTCAAGAAGAAGCTGCCATCTTTATTCATTTTTCATCTTTCAGATGCATAGGGAAAAGTTGAAAATACAAGGACTTGGGCAAGGTGTATTTCTAACTTTAAACTGTTATCATTGCTCTTTAGACTTTGGACAGGTTCCTGTCAATTGATTTTGTCAATGCAACACATCTTTTGATTTCTTGGCTGCCGTTACCTTGGGTGTTGATTGTGGATTCAAGTAAAATTAAATCATTAAAAACTGCAGTCTTTTTTCCAGCTGTTATTTTGCAGTCTGTTTATCCAGAGGTGAAGATTTTTTTATTTTTTTTAATTTAAGATGTAATTCATATTGAAAGTTGTGTCTTTGATCTTCTTCAGTAAGTGCTTCAAGTCTTCTGCATTTTCTACAAGCAAAGTTGTGTCAACTGCATATTATAGGTTGTTGATGAGTCTTCCTCCAATCCTGCTATATTCTTCTTTATGTAGTCCAGCTTCTCCAGTGATTTGCTCAGCTTACAAATTGAATAGGTCTGGAGTAAAGTTACAATCCTGATGCATACCTTTCCTGATTTTAAACTCTGTAGTGTTTCCTTGTTCTGTTTGGGCAACTGTTTCATACTTTGTATGCAATATTTACATAAGCACAATTGAGTATTCTTGGGTTCTCATTTTTCTCAATGGATTCTCATTCTTCTTAAAATACCAATGTTTGTGTATATATAAAGTTTTATACACTAAACATTCAATAAACATAATTAATGATCAGAAGGAGAAGCCGAGGACCTAAATCTGGCATAGAACACCTGTGTTGGCTCAGGTAAATCAACTATAGGTGAAATTGTTTGTTCTGATGGAAAACAATCTTCGTTAAATTTATTAATTATTAGCAAATACCTGGTCTGGAGTCTACAAAGTGATATAATTAGTTCACTTCTTTGGGTTATGTACACAAATCTCTTACATAACATGTCTGAAACAAGTTGAGGCCTCTCACAAATGTGTGTGGTAATGAGAAAAGATGATTTGTGAAGGACAAAATCAAAACAATATATCTTACAGTCAAAAAGAACATGAATTAAAAGTTTAAGAGCTACCTTTTGCTCATGTGCCTGTCCTGGCATGGATTTGAACTTCAATCACTTGTAGAGAGGGCCTACAGATTGGGACAAGGTGTGTTACCAAGTCACCTCAGTACCAAGATCTCAACCTTCTCCTTCGTTGAGATTCCCTCCTTCTCAAGAATGATTCTGATTGGGATTTACCTTTCTATTTCCAAGTACTTTTTCCTGTCATGTTCCCTCAAATTAATTTCTACATATACATATATGTATCTCAGTTGAAGTCACTCAATAAAGGCCCTTCATTGCTGTTGAGTCAGAACTGACTCTCCAGAAGATTTCTAGAGGCTATAAATTGGATTAGAGAAGATTGTTCATCTTTCTCCCATGAAACAGCAGGCTGATTAGCACCAACTGCCTCTGAGTTGGGAGTGCAATTCCTTATCCATTCAGCCACCAGATTTGCGTAAACAAATATCAAACAATTTGCCAACAAATCAATTTAGACTCACGGCAACTCCATGTATTAAAAGGACATGACTCCATAGACTTTCTTAGCTGTAATCTTTACAAAAATATGGGTGCGAACAAAAGCCAGTGGAATGTATAGTCAGCTTGAGGCAGGGATTTATGGACACCATCGGTCTTTGACCAAGCACAGATATTCAAAGGTCATTGTAGTGATGTATTCTATATAATGACTAAGAACTTTAGATTTATTATACCTTTCTAATACTTCCTTGAAATTAAGTACATATAGGGAAATAGTTTTGACATGAAAAAATACCCACTTGAATGAAAAGGAAAACCTCCCTAGTAGCTGCCACATACATATTTGTCTAGCTAATGTTGTGGCTGCTTTAAGTAATAATCAGACTAACACCTTCTCCTTTCTGCAATAAAGATTTGATGTGGAACAGTTCAGAGACAAAAGATGAAGTCAACTAACAGTTCATCCCGAAACACGGACAGATTCTAAGCCCCAATGTTGCTTCACTCTTGTCTTGGTTAGGATATTTACTTGGTGGAATAGATTAATTTCAAATATGGGTAGAATTACCAGATCTGTGAATATCAAAGATATACTCCTGGTATTGTAAGGCTATCTTTTTACTTTAAAATATTTGCCTTCATAAACAACAGAAAACACTTATGAGGAAAAAAAATACACACATCCTAAAATACTATTGTTTTTCTATTTAAAAAGCACCACATCTGTTGTTCTGGTTATGTACCATTGAGTATGACTCATAGTGAGTACGACTCTATGACTGATCAATCAGAAACCTGTCCTGTTCTGTGCCGTCCTCATCATCTAAGGCATCCTTGAGCCTTTTGCTGCAGTCACTGTGCCAATCCCTCTCACTGATGGTCCTCCCTTCTTTCTCTGACCCTCCCCCTAACCAAGCATGATGTCCTTCTCCAAGGAATAGCCTCTCCTAGTAACATACCCAAAGTATGAAGCTTTGTCATCCTTACCTCCAAGAAGAATTCTGCCTGCACTTTTCTCAAGACGTATCTGCTTGTACTTTCGACAGTTTGTGGGATATTTAGTACTCTTCAGCAACACCACAGTTCAAAGGCATCAATTCTTCTGCTGTCACCAGTATTCACTGTTCAGTCTTTGGAAAAGCCCCTCCTAAATACACGCCTAAAGAATGAGAGGCAAACTTTCACCACCCTTGCCTCCAAGAAGCGCTCAGCCTACACTTTCTCCAGGATGTAGATCTAGTTGCTCATTGGGAAGCCCATGGGGTATTCAATACTCTTCCCCAACACCAAAACTCAGGCCTTATTCTTCCATCAACCTTATTCATTGTCCAGCTGTCAGATGGATAGCAAGCAATCCAAATACCATGACCTTAAGTGAGTGCATCTTAGACTTCAAACTGATATCATTCCTCATCTGTACCTTAGAGAGATCCCTGACAACAGACTTTTCCATTGCAACATGTCTTTTGATTTCTTGACAGATAGTACCAGGGGTGTTAATTGAGAATCCCAGTAAAATGAAAATTTTTAATCTTTTCTCCATTTATTATGACTCATAATCTTAATTAACTTATCATAAAATCATTCACTGGGTAATAATAGTAGAAAGAATTTTCATAACGGCCTAATAAAGGTCAAATGAGTAAAATTCTTTGCCTTCAAATAGGAATCTATTCATAACTGGCCCTGCAGAAGTTTTCTCAAAGCTATACATAAGATGAGAGAAGATTACCCTTCTTTTTCTCTTGGACAGCTGATGGATTTGAACCACTTTTTTGATTAGCAGTGTTATGGACTAGACCACCTAAGCTTCATAAATGAGAAATGAACTCCATTTAAAAACAATCATTTCCATCAGAATTTAGAATCTCCTTATAGCCAGGTGATTGTTGTTGAGAACAAGGAAAGTTGGTAAAACTCTCTTCACAGCTTTTTCACCATAAGGCTCCAAAGAATAGACCAACAGTCTACCTTTATTCTAACGGACCCTTCCACATTCTCAGAGCTTTGTTTTTATTTTGTCTTGAAAACCCAAGTGAACTGCTCTATTTTGTCTTAATATGTCTTTAGGAAAGCATGATTCCATTGATATTTGTCTTCATGTATGGTGGTGGTGTTGCTGTTATGTGCTGTCAAGTCGCTTGTGAATCATAGTGAACCTATGTACAAAAGCCCTAAACTCTGCTCTGTCCTGTGCCAATCACACTGCCTCTGACACACCTATCCATATTACCCCAGTCACTGAATCAATCCACCTCATAGAGGGTCTTCCCCTCCTGTGCTGTCCCTCCACCTTACCAAGCATGATGTCCCTCTCCAAGGACCTCCTTACAACTTGTCCAAAGTATGTTAGATGGAGCCTCAGAATCCTTGCCTCCAAGGAGCCTCCCAGTTTAACCTTTTCCAGGATGAATCTGTTTTCCTAGCAGTCCAATACTGTTCTCCAGCACCACATCTCAAAGGCATAAATTCTCCTTCTATCCTCCTTAGTCATTGTCCAACTCTCTGATGCATAACAAGTGATAGCAAAGACCATGGCCTGTATCCGACATACATTAGTCTCCAGAGAGACACCATTGCTCTTCAGTACTTTGGAGAGGTCCCTAACAGCAGACTTTCCCAAGGCAATATGTCTTTTAATATCCTGGCTACTGGTGCCAAGAGTGTTGACTGTATGACTAGTTTGCTTGGCTCCTTCATGTGTAGATAACAAAAACCATTCAAGAATGTAAAAAAAAAAAAGATCAACACTTGCTCCCTTATGTTTTAGAGTAAAACTGAACCACTGGGGAAATGTGCTATGTTTACGTACAGTTTTGTGTATTCTTAGACAGAGATTAGGGGTTAAGTCAACTAGAACAATTATGTTGTGCTATCTAGAAGACTCCCCCTCATAGTGGCTTTGTAAGACCGAATAGAACTCTTCCTTAGAGTTCCCAATCTTGGCAGAAAAGAACTCATCTTTCTTCTTAAGAATCACTAGCAGGTTCAAACACTGACCTTTTGGTTAACCACTGCACCTCCAGGGCCTTTTACCAGCAAATAAAACTCAAAGCTCATTATTGCTGTCTGTTCTGACTCACAGTGACCCTCTGCTGGGTTTCCAAGGCTGTAAATCATCAACACTCCCCTTCTTTCTCCCTTATAGCCACTCGACTTGAACCACCAAAGTCATGTAGATTTTGGGTTGAAAATGCAATTCCTTATGAACTATGCCACCAGAGATCCCTTGCAAGCACAGCAGACAAGTATAAAAAGAAAAAGCATCAAAAGTAGCGAGGTTTAGCAGAAATGACAAGGATGGCCAGGATAAGACAGAGTCCTCGACTGTTGTTCCTGGTTGCTATGACCTGGACTCAACTCCACAGCACCTAACAACAGCAGATTCAACAAGCAAAGAAAGTTACTGAGTTTTCATTTACAAATTGTTTCTTGTAATTTGTATTTTCCCCACAGATACTGCCTGCTTAAGGATAGAAATAACCACGTCACATGACTTCTTAGGAAAACAGCTGTGTGACTTTTAATCATCAGAGACCCAACACCTACCTTCCAAGAAAGAAGGAAAGACTCTTCCCAGATTTCTGAGGTTTAATTTATCAGAAACTACACACAGAAGACCAGTACAAGGAGCTGTGGTGAATAAAAGCAGTATTTCATTCTCCAACATACTGGGGCCAGGGTAGGAATGTAAAAAAACTTTCCCTCGTTAAATAAAAAAGAAACAACCACTGCTAGTCTGCTGATAGACAATTAAGTGGGTCCCTCAATCTTTGTAAAGTCTGTATTCAATTAATTCAGATATAAATTTGAATATTTTACGTGGATATGAAGTGTAGTAACTATTAAGACAGGGACAAGTTTTTATCAAGAGACTTGTTCTACTTTCTTTTACAGACATAGAAGCTAAGAGCAGGATGGTAGTCTGCGCGAAGAATGATGGCTGCTGATTTGTAGGAATGATTAAGAAATCAGAGACAGTTTAGGTCCTAATGTAACACTGTTCACAAACTTGTGTCTGTGAGACTCTTTCATGGGACACAAATGATAAAAATAGCAATTTGTATACACTGGTGTACAAATCTCAGTTTGTGCCTCAGGTCTCATATTCTCAGGGTCTATTCCAAGTAGTGGAATAGCTGGGTCATATGTAATTTCTATGTTCAGCTTTTTGAGGAAGCCCTAAACTGCCTTCCAGAATGCTTGCACCATTTTACAGTCCAACCAACAATGTGTAAGAGTTCTTTTCTCACCACATCCTCTCCAGCATCTGTTACTTGCTGCCCTGTTAAACTTTGCCACTCTTACTAGAGTGAGATGGTACCATATTGTGGTTTTGATTTACATCTCTCTTCTTGCCAGTGATTTGGAGAATTTCGTGTGTCTGTCATTCGAATATCTACTCCTGGGCCTCCACAAGAAAAAGTCTAATAACCCAATTACAAAATGGTAAAAATACTGCTGATTCTTAAACAACCCTGGAGTTAACAAGCCACTGACCCCACGGTCAGAAATTTGCAACTTTTGACTGGGAAGATGAACTGCTCAGGCAGAGATAATTAACAACAGCATCTAAGCATGTACTTGCAACACTTGAACTTAATACGATAGAAACAGCAACAAAATTCTGCGTGAGTGGGCTTGTGCAGCTCAGACCCATAATGGTCAAGGGTAAATTGTATAAAATAAATTTATTCTTATGGTAGATGGATCTTATCCCTACAACATCTGCTCATTACAGCACTGTCCTTTCCCAGCTATTTTCATTAAAATCTATCATTTTCTGAATGTGAAACTAACATCCAATCCCCAGAGGAAAATAAGGACTATAATTGCTATTCTCTTAATTATTTAGAACAAGAAACTTAACTATCTGCCAGTTTTTACTCTCAGGGGCAAGTCACGGGAACCATGAGCTTAGGTTAAAAGTAGTGTGTGGTTAAGGCTTTAATGTTCTATAGTTTTCAAAGAGTAAAGAGTATTAGCTCCAAAGGACATATAGGGGATGCTCAGATTCTTTCACTGGCCTGTGAAGTAAAAAAAGCCCAAGACTGAGAGTAAGGAGACCAAGATTCTAGCCCCCTCTTTGCTACTCATCCCATCATTGCAGAAGTCATGGACCTTATTGCGTGTCATGTCTCACTGACTCGTGCTTTGGATTCTGACTAAAACCTCTTCCACTTACAACTTTGGAGTCCTTTCCATTAGTAGCTCTGTGCTTTCATTAATTAAAACTTGGGAAACTACATGATTTCTCTTAGAAGCTTGAGTAGTCATTCCAACCTCTGCCAAGTTGGGAATCACCTACAGCTGTTACTCCAGCTCTGCTCCTCTAGGGAGTCAGCTAGTCAGGAAGGTTTTTTAATAAACAAAGCTAGGCCTTGGCTAAGATCTCAAATAGGTGCAGTTTGTTGTTTACACTCATTTTGACTTCCCTTTCAGAATACCCCTCCGGTCAGGCAGCTCTAAACAGCACAGATCCCCACCTTCAGCAGTCAAGCAGAGCACAAGAAGAAAACGGTTGACAGGCCTGATGAAGGGTTCTTCCCAGAAATGTGTGTTTGAATAGATAATTAGAGATTTAAAAAGACCATTAACCCCTTGCATCTGCCACCATGATAGCCTTCTTGGCTCAGGAAGTGGTAACTTCATTCTTCTACATATTCCGGTCCATTTTTTCAGTTGTCATTATTGGCTCATTTTTCTTTCATGTCCCTCATATAGTCCATTAGTAAATCCTATCAACTCTATCTTTGAAATATATACCAAATACGACTCTTTTTAACAGCTTGTTATTATTACTCCTCATTTTTATTATAAATAATACTTTAATATTTTAAACCTTTTCATTGAAGTCTAAAGTGAGTTGTACTCTTAGCTGAAAGACCACACTTCTCTGGCAGTTAAAATTCATCAGCGTCTCTACAAGAGGAAGATGACATGTGATTTACAGCCTGGTGATTTGTGCTCATGTGGAACCTATACCTGGATCAGGAGGCTGTTGTGTGAACAGAGCAGGGAAGCACTGCATGGTTTGGAATTGGGAAGGGAGTGCATCAGGGATGTGTTCTATCTCCATACATGTTGAATCTACATGCTGAGAAAATTATCCGAGAAGCTGGACTCTATGTAGAGGAATGTGGCAACAGAAATAGAGGGATACTCATAAATAACAGGAGGGATATTCATCAATAACCTGTGTTATGCAGATGACAGAACGTTGCTTGCTGAAAATGAGGAGAGCTAGAAGCACTTGCTGCAGAAGATCAAAGAGTGCAGTCTTCAGTGTGGATTGTGTCTCAATATCAAGAAAACAAAGATTCTTACTCCTGGACTAATAAGCAGTGTCATGACGGATGGAGAGGAGATTGAAGCTGTTAACGGCTTCATCTTGCTTGAATCTACAATTAACATTCATGGTACAAGCAGTCAAGAAATAAGGAGACCATTGCACTGGGAAAATCTGCAATTAGGAACCTTTCCAAAGTATTGAGGAGTAGTGATGTCAGTTTGAAGACTAAGGTTCATAAAATCCAGACCATAGTCTTTCCAATTACTTGCTATGCATCTGAGACCTGGACAATGAATAAGGATGACAGAAAAAGAATTGATGCCTCTGAGCTGTGATGTTGGAGAAGAGCACTGAACATCCCATGCATGGCCAAGAGAATGAACAGATAGGGTACAGATAGGGTCTTGGATAGGGTACAGGTGGTGTGTTCTTTGGAGGTAAGAATGATGAGGCTTCCTCTCACATACTTTGGTCATGTTGCTAGGAGGTGCTATTCCTAGGAGAAGGACATGATGTTGGGAAGGGTGGAGGGTCAGCTCAACCAGGTGAATTGATACAGTGACTGATGCAATGGGCTGTTGTGTGTCAGGAAGTGTGAAGATGGTGCAGGATTGAACAGCATTCAGGTCTTTTGTTCATACAGTTATTATGAGTTGTGCTCAATTTGTAACACCTAATAACAACAACAAACCCACTAGAGGATTAGCTGTGAGGTGAACCCACTCATGGCAATGACTTTGATACAGACGGATTCTCTGAGTGGTGCAAACAGTTAATATTCCTGGCTGCTAGTTAAAAGTTTAGAGGTTCAAATCCACCCACAACAGCCTTAGAGAAATGACAAGGTGATGTACTCCTGAAAAATTAGCACTTGATATGGAACACAACTCTACTCTGTCACACATGGAATATGAGTTAGTATCAACTAGAAGGCAACTAGTGCTGGGCAAAGAGGGAGTCAAACGTATAATTATAAAGAAATGATTTGAAGCCCTGCTTAATGTTTACTCTTTCATTACAGGTACACTGAATCAAACTTATATTTTGATAAGATCCTCTTTACACCTGAGAATCACCTCAAGATCTCTGAGAATAACCTACAACCAGGAGAAGATAAATTAGATGAATGAGATCTTCTAAGAATCAAATCCCTTCCCCAACAGGGTAAAAAGGGAAGCTACCGACTGGGAAAAAGTATTTGGTAATGACATACCAGATAAGGGACTTATATCCAGAATGTATAACATACTTGAGCACCACAACAAGATAAAGATAAAGGGCACAGGATATGAACAGACACTTCACCGAAGACGAAATTCAGATGGCTAACAAGCACATGAAGAAATGTTCAAAATCCCTAACTCTAAGAGAGATGCAAATTAAAAGAAATATGAGATATCATCTCACCCCAGACAGAGTAGCAAAATTTAACAGAACATCAAGCAACAAATGCTGGCGAGGTTGTGGAGAAACTGGAACCCTTATTCACTATTGGTGGAAGTGTAAAATGGTGCAACCACTGTGGAAAGCGGTATGGTGCTTTCTCAAAAAGTTGCAAATAGAGGTACCATTTGACCCAGCAATTCCACTACTGACAATATACCCCAAAGAGACCATAACTGACATTCAAGCAGATATATGCACACGCATGTTTATCGTAGCTTTGTTCACAATAGCAAGGAGTGGGAAGCAACCTAAGTGCTCATCAACAAATGGATAGAGAAGCTGTGGTATATTCACACACTGGAATACTATGTTGCATTGAAAAACAAGGAACTCATGCAATATTATTCAAAATGGGTGACCCTGGAGGACATTATTCTGAGTGAAGTATCTTTGTCACAAAAGGACAAATACTGCATGGTGCCACTGTTGTAAAACAGGACTGACACTGGGCTTGGGGGGAGACTGAGAAAGATGGGTTCAATAATGTATACTGCATTGAAACAGATGAGGGAGAAAACTGTTTAAAAGGGATATCTGATTAGGTATTTTTGTCATGACAGGAGTCTAGAGCGAAGACTACATGGTGGAGTGGACCTGAGGGAGGGTTTGTAAAACAATGAAAGAATTTGTCTTTTACTTTTCCAAGAGGGTAGTGTACTAGGGGGGAGGGTTGGGAGAGGAGAGAAGTGCAACAATGAATGAATGGAAATCCAAAGTCTCTGTAAATTTTACTAAAATTAATATTAAATTAAAAAAAATATCTGAGAATCACCTGGAGATCTTTGGAAAATGTAAATTCTGGATAGCTGGGGTGAAAATGCAAATTTTCAGTATAGTATTGAATCAAAATTAACGAGTTGGAAGCCCTAGTTTACTATGGCAGTCAGCAGAAATAGGAAGGCTTTGCTTTTTGTCAAAGAATGCTATATTGAGACGTATTTTACTAACATAATTTAATAGCTCATACAAGGGGAACACAGTTCTTGCTTGACTTTGGAAGCAGCCTTTTGACTAGTTCCTGCTTCCGCCCATGCTCTCCAGAAAACTGTTCTCCTCTGGTGGCCAGCATCAGCCAGTGAATGGTAAGTTAGATTCCCTAAAGCTCCATCCCCATGGCTCACTCTTCCCCTAGGACTAGAAATAAAAATCTGGCCCACATCCTACTTAGTCCCATTAGGCTGCTCTACCCCAGCTCACCCCTTCCTGCCACCTCTCATCTCCTCTCCTCTCACTCTTCCCAACTCTCTCATGTTTCAGGTATACCAGGTGTGATGCTTCAGGCCTTGTGCTCACAGCCAACTCTTCTTAAGGATTCATTTTCATTCCTTAGGACCCACAAGACTCCCTCACTGTGTTCAAGCCTTTCCAAACCACCTTACATAAAATAGTATGCACACATACACATATCCATTTCGCAGTCCATGGAATATCCAGTACTCTTTGCCAACATGGCAACTCAAAGGCATAAATTCTTCTTTGGTCTTCCTTATTCTTTGTCCAATTTCAGCTGCATAAAAAGCAGTTGTAAGTGCCATGCCTTGGATCAGTTGCACCATAGTCTTTAAAATGGCATCCTTGTTTTTTAAAACTTCAGAGAGATCCCTGACAGCAGGTTTTCCCAGTGCAACTTGGTTTTTTTATTTCTTAACTGTTGTAACCATGGGTATTAACTGTAGATATGAAATCATATAGACCCTATAATCACTTCTGAGGTACTCAGGGAAGGTTCCTTTGAGAAACTAATATTTGAGCTGAATGCTAAAGATTAAAACACATTTCTTAGACAGAGGAATGGGGAAGTGGGATTCATTATTATAGTAAGAGAGACTAGAACCTATCAAGCTTCTGAACTAGTAAGGAGCTTGGCCTCTTTGAGCAACTATGAGGGGGTTAATACGGCTGGAGGCCAAATTTGAGAAATGAGGAGACTACAATGAAGATTTTAAGATGGGAAGAGACCAGGTCTTGTAAACTTGTGAAGGATAGGTCCCAAGAGCAACAGGAATACTAGGAAATATGGTAAGCAAGGGTGATATATTCAGATCAGTATTTTGAAGAAATTGCAGTGGATATAGTGTGAAAAGTAGCTAAAGAGGAAGGTTTGATTAAATATAGGGAGATTGAGGGCCCAGTGCAGATGTAAAGGCCAGGAAAAACTGCAAGTAACAATTAATTTGAAGCATCAATGCATATAAGGTATTTTAACAGGGTAAAAAATAATATCAAGAGCAATGGTCTCCTGGTCTGAGCCCAATAAAGACTCTTAATTCCTCAAAAAAAAAAATAATATAACTTGATGAATTCAATACAAAAGGTAAGCGAATGGGAGATGTTAAAAATGATACCCAGGATTCTGGTGATGGTACTGGATGGGTTATGATATAGTATCCTGGGGAAGGGAATAATGAGGACACGTGGGAAGAAGAAGAACATGAATTCAGTCTTAAACTCTGAGACGTTCAGAGGGATATTGAATAGGCAGTGGGTTATTGATCTGGAATTCAGAGAGCCATCTGTACTTGAGCCTTAAATATACAAATAGATATGATCACTCAGAGAAAGAATTCTTAAGAATCACGACAAACTAAAACATTTAAAGGTCAGATAGAGAAGAATGGACTAGCAAGGGAGCATAATAAAATTTCCATCACATATGGCCTTGGTACTACAGCTACCTTTGAAAATGCCAATGAAGTTGTTTACATGGCACCAATGAAAGTAGGGCATATCCAGGAAGCCAGAGTAGACAGTGCTTTCAACACTTCCTCTGATAGCAGAGAGCCAAGGCAGGTCTCTACGAACCAGCCAAAACCAAAAAATGTCTATACACCCACCCAATTACATAAGGCCCTGTTTACTCTGATCCCAAAACCATATTTTTAATTTTTACCATTTCAATCTGATTTTCACCATCAACTCCCACTCTTGCTTGTATTACTAGAAATCTGGTTAATTAACATTATTCTTTGGCGAAATGATGAAGCTTCTTTTTAGGTAGTTTATTTTAAAGAAAGCATTACAGAAACCCTCATGATCACATTCTTTTCCTTTTTTTTTTTTTTTTCCTTTTGCCACAGAGACCACTGATTTGGGGTTTGGAGTTTACATTCTATGCATAACTTAGTCCATTTTTCCAGATATGAGAATATATTTAATGTTTCCTTGAATGCTATTAATTCATATCATGCTCTTCTCCAGCTTGTCTTCCTGCTGAATGGTGGTTTTACCCATGAAGCCCTGCTGATACTGACAACTCTAGTTGATGCATTTTAGCTGTTGTTTAGTGATCCATTAGATTGGTCTGTCAAACCCTTTGTCTTCTCTTGTTGACTATTTCTCTTTCTCTAATTGTCATCAAGTGAGAAGTGGCTCGTAGCTAACCCTTCAGTAGATTTTCATAGGCTGTAACATATTTCTCATCTTTCTCTTGTAGAGGAGAAGGAGCAAAGCAGATTTGATCCACTTGCCTTTGGATTGTAAGCACAACTCTCTATCCACTAGGCCACCAGAGCTCCCTGTTGACTCTCTAAGCTGTTTCAGTTCTTTTCTTTTTAATTTTTTTTTAATGGGGAAGAATGTATTGCTCAGACCTGCATTAACTTTCCCCACATATATCTTGTGTACATGTTTCTCCCAAGTAGAGACACAGGAATGTTACTTATTGATAAGAGTGATTCACTAATGATTGCTACATTATTCTCCAAAGTAAGATCTACAATATATAGATTCCAGCTTCCCAATATTATCACATGTATCTGCTATGTCATAATTTTTTTAAATTTTCCCTTCTTTTATTAAATAATTTTAGTGAACATTTACAAAGATTTTGGCTTTCCATTCATTCATTGCTGCACTTCTCTCCCAGCCCAGCCCTCCTACCCCGAACCCCAGTTTGCTCCTCTCTTTGAAAAGTAAAAGACTCCCTCCCTGGTACACAATCCCCCGGCAACCCTCCCACCGCCCCAAGTACATTCCACTATGAAACCTTAATTGTGGACTCTTGTGATAACCATAATACCCTATCATATATCGCTTTTAAATATTCAGTCCCTCATCTGTTTAAGTGCAGTATACACAATTTATCCAGTTTTACTCAGTCTTAATTTTCCCTTTTAATAAACACAAAATGGCTTTGTTGTAAGATTAAACATATTTTTATACATACATATGTATATGTGTATGTATATATACATACATACATATAGAAAGATAGTTATATATATAGTTATAGTTAGTTATAGTCATAGTCATAGTCATAGTTGTTATAGTTATAGTTATATAGTTATAGTTGTTATATAGTTATAGTTAGTTATAGTTATAGTTATAGTTATAGTTATAGTTATAGTTATAGTTATAGTTGTTATATAGTTATAGTTAT
>NW_006399835.1:12900790-12916808 GCF_000299155.1 Elephantulus edwardii | reverse complement strand
TATATAGTTGTTATAGTTATGGTTAGTTATAGTTATAGTTGCTATAGTTATAGTAGTTATAGTTATAGTTATAGTTATAGTTGTTATAGTTATAGTTATTATATAGTTACAGTTATAGTTATGTAATTTATCTTATTTTCAATCATTTACACATACACCTCCCCCAAAAGGCACTGATATGCTGTGGTGTGGTGTGGGGTGGGGTATATTCAATGAGAGCATGAGCATTTCAACTTTAATCAGAGTTTCCACCTGACTCTAATATACTGCTCCCTGTTTTGACAATTAATATAACAGTAAAGAAAGATTTGCTCTTTTAAAAATTATAAACATTTAGTATGTGTCATAGACTGTAGTAAGTATACAGGTCTCTTATGACATAATCTATAAGGATTTGTACAGCTAACCCAATTTAAATACACACCATTAAGTGCCATGCTAAGGAATTTGGACCTATTCCTGTAGGGGATAGGCAGATTTGGATGAGAGAAAAAAAGGGATAGAATTAGATGGTTTGGTGTGTTTTTTTTCTTAGCAAAATCTTTCTGGGTCTTATGTGGATAGTGGTTACCATCAATTTTAGTTTCCATTGAATTGGTTCTTATTCATGGCAACTCCCTGAGTATAGAGTAGAACTTTATATGGTTTTAAGGCTTTCAAAAGTAAATAATCACATCTTCTTTCTGGAGTGGGTTTGAACTGCCAACCTTTTGTTTAACAGTAGATCACTTAATCATATGGGCCACTTTCTTATTCTTCTTGTGTGCTGTCAAAGCAGAATCAAATCATAGCTAATCCTCCAATTGTTGCTGTTATGCTGTTGTTGTGTACCTTCGAGTCAGAGCCAACCCATATCTGACTCTCCAGCAGTTTTTCAGAGGCAATTCATCACAAAGGAGATTGCTCATTTTTCTCCTGAAACACTCCAATAGAGGCTATAAATTGCATAGGAGCTGATTATGCATTTTTCTTTCATGAAGTAATTAGTGGTTTTGAGCCATGTGCTTCTTACCATTAGGTCACCAGAACTTGCTAGAGACTACCAGAAGTGGGGGGAGGGGGAACACCCCAAAGCATAAACTCAACAGTTGCTAAGTCAATTCAGACTCAGAGTGACTCTTTGTCAGGTTTCTGAGGCCATAAATCTTTCAGAGAGAAGATTGCCCATCTTTATTCCTTGTATTTATTCCTGATGGATTTGAACCAATGAGCTCAGTGTTAGCAGCCTGACACGCTATGCACTACTCCACCAGGCTCCTTGGATAATGTTTCTCTCATTATCAGTAGCCAAAATCAACTCAGAGCTGACTCTCCAGTGAGTTTTTTAAGGCTATAAATCACACAGGAAAAGATGTCCCATTCTTCTCCCTAGGAATCACTGGTAGATCCAAACTACCAGAGAGGTAATGTTTTGCCTTACGGGTAGCAGCACAACTTCCTATAGTCTATGTCACCAGGCCTCCTGGAGTAGTGATTAGAGAAAGGCAAAACGCTGGTGAGAAGGCCCCATATCTTTTGGCAGGTTAATGCTACAGACCAGAAGGGGTGTTTTTCTAACCTAACAGCAGTAGTGATTGTGAGGATAGAAATTAAGGCAGTAGGAAATGGTCAACAGGGTTTGAGGAATGAATTAAAGATAAAGCTCAGGTTCATAGTTTAGGGGATAACTATGTTGGCAAAACAAAACAAAAACCACCCAAAAGGACCAAGACCAAGGAGGAAACAGTATCATGGCACAGGATGAGAGTAAGGGGAAAAGACGTTAATTACAGTCTGTATACACTGAGTTCCAGCTTCCCTGGGACAGTCAAATGGAGACATTGGAATGAAGGTCTGGTACTCAGGAAACAAATTTGGGCTTGAGGTGTGTATTTAGCAATTATCAACTCACAGACACAAAATAGCCATAGAGATAAATTGTAAAGAATTAAAAATCTAGAAAGGATAAACAGAACCCCAGGAACCAAAGGAAAAGATGCCAAAATGAAGAGAAGCCTGAAAAAAAAATAGGAGATCAATGCAAAATAGCCAGAAGAATAGGAGGAAAACCAGGAGGGTATGATGTCCACTAACCTTATGCTCTTCTGAGCTTTGCCCTTCATGGCAGCAGAGTTAACTAACTCCACTGTGACCTTTCCTTTCCACTTTGAGGAAACTGTGAATCAGGCTTCCAAACATCAGGGGGTGGAGGGCGGGGAACATCATTCAGAGTTGTCTCACACATCTTTCTGTTTAACATCTATCTAAAACTAACGGGAACTTTTTTGTTATGTGCTGTCAAGGTGGAATCAACTCATCTCTGACCCTCCAGTAAGTTTTCAGAGACAATAAATTGCATTGGAAGAGATTGCTCATTTTTCTCTGCCACAGCAGTTGATGGATTTGAACCATGTTCTTTTGGTTAACAACAAAACTTACTACTAAACTACCAGAATACATCCCACATACCACTAAATAGGCAAATTGTACTGAAGTGATATACACACATACATATACAATTTTTTTTTTACTTGGTATTGGTGAAAGTTTACAAAGTATACTTTTCCCAATTAATCATGTATGCATATTCTGTTCCACAACACCAGTTGCAATACACACAATGTCTGATTGTCTATTCATTTCACAATGTCCTCTGCTTCACAGATCCCAATTAGTGACAATAAATTAATTTTCCACTCCTCCTTCCCTCCTTAGTAACCATACTAGATTTATTCTCTCCATACTTAAACCTTTCTCTAGGCCTTTGCTAACAATGGATACAGTGTTTGTACTTTTGTGACTGACTTGTTTCACTCAGCATAATGTTCTCTAGAGTCATCTATGTTCTTCTATGAATACTTCATTTTTTTTAATGTTGCATAGTTCTCCATTGTGTGAATATACCATAGTTTATCTATTTGTTTGTTGATGGGTGATTGGGTTGTTTCTATCTCTTCACTATTGTGAATAGTGTTGTAATAAGTATGGATGTACATGTAACTGTTGACATTACAGTTACTTTTTCTTAGAGTATCTTCCTAGTAGTAGAAAAGTTTTGGTGGAAAATAGACTTTGTATGATTAATTGGGAAATAAGTATAGGTCATTCAGTGATAGAATTCTTGTCTTCTCCGTTGGAGGTCTGGGTTCAATTCCCTGACAATATATCTATTCCTCACTCTCCGCTGTCTGACAGTAGAGACTTGTGTGTCACACTAGTACTGACTGGGTTGCCTCAGAGTTTCCATACTAAAACAGTCTATGAAGAAAAGCCTGGAGATCTACTTCCCAAAATCAGTCAATGAAAACTCTATGGATAGTAACAATACAATTTACAAGAAACCATTAGGATAACATAGGTCTGAACAGCACTTGATTTCATTGTGTACAGGCTCACCATGACTTGAGGACTGACAAGGTAGCAGCTAACAACAATAAAATCGTAGGAGGGCAGCTCTATGATGGTGCCTAATTAAACAATCACTAAATACATGTGTTTTTAATAGATGAACTATGGTATTGCAATACTGAGATCTCTCCAATGATTAAGTCTAACACTTGGCCAAGAGAACAAACAGTTCTGTACAGGAGAGGGTGAAGCCAAGCTGCTCCTAGGTGGTTAGGGTTTTGAAGCTCTGTCTGACATACTTTGGGCATGTGGCCACAAGGGTCCAGTCCTTGGAGAAGGACATCATGCTTGGAAGGATGGAGGGAGAGTATCGGAGAGGAAGACCCCAGATGAGATGGATTGACACAGTTACTGGGGTAATGAATATAGATTGGCTAAGGATAGAACAAGGTTCAGAGCTATTATGCATATGGGTGTTATGAGTCGGAGTTGATACCATGGTACATAACAACAACAATACTTGGAACATGTCTACAACCAAGGGACAGCAATGCTACCTGTCCTCTACCAGAAGTATCACTTCTAGCAGCATCATGGCTTCTCCTAAAGATAAGTATCAAAGGGGTTGGTTTAACACTTTAGCTACTGTCTGGTTTCAAAGTCCACCACATTTTGGTAGGTTATAGACTCTACTTCAGTGACAATATCCTGAAGGGGAAAAAATATTTCAAGTACTAACATAAAAGCCAGCATTGAGTTGGGCCCCATGGATAGATCTATGACTCTCATTGAGGTAAAGCCAGAATGAATTAAGAAGACATGATTCATTTAAAAGGAGGAAGGTCTGAATATAATTCATTCTTCCTATATGTTCACCATTTGCAAAGTTTTTCATGATATCTCAGTTAATTCTAAAACAATAGATATTTAGAGAGCAGGTGGTATACTCTATAAAGGGTTGTGCTGCTAACTCTAAAACAACTAGATGTTTAAATATAACCATTCTTTTATTAAGGAGCTCTCATGGCAAGAAGCTGTGCTGAAATCCCGAAGTTACATAGTTCAAGGCCACCAGCTGCTCCGCAAAAGAAGGATGGACAATCTCCTCCTGTGCAATTAAGTGCCTCTGAAAATCCACTGGAGTGTCAGCTATGGGTTGGTTCTGCTGCTACGGTACACAAGTAGATTAGGGAATGATGGTGGCCTAGTGGTAAGAAGCTGCACAGCAATCCCAAAGGCACAAAGCTTGAATTCACCAGCAGCTCCACTGGAGAAAGATGAGCAAACTCCTCCTGTTCAATTAACTGCGCCTTGAAACCTGCCATAGGGTCAGCTATGGGTCAGTTCCGACTCGATGGTACACAACAATAGGAGCATGATTAAGTGCTTACCTGCTGATCGAAAAGTTCACAGTTGGAGCTTACCAACTGCTCTGCGGAAAAATTACCTAGGAATCTGCTCCCATAAAAATCACAGCCTAGAAAACCGTAAGAGGTAATCCAGCTCCTTCTCAAAGGGTTATTACTCTCTGAAGCCCACTTGACAGCACCTAACAATAATGATGTTCCTTTGTAAACAGATGGGGAAACACACTCAGAGAACTTTATGTGCCCATGATTGTCCTGCAGATATAGGGATAAACAGATTGTAACCCCAGGCTACCTGGTTCACAACTCAAGCTTATTCTATGTTCCTCATAGCAAAGGAGCCTTGGGAGTTAAAGTGCTCACATTCCAGAACTGAATACAAACACTGTGTGGCACTGTCTTCTATACCAATTCTTCCACTTTCTTCTCTGCTTCATATTAAGCTTTTTTAACAAGGCAGGGATTTCAAACAAACTAAATAAATTTCCCACCCCCTTTACTGCTCTTTTATTTTACTATTTTCTTGAAAAGGAAATAAAATTTTAAAATTAAGAAAATCCCTCTACTCTACTAAAAAGCCACCTTAGCTTTAAGTGACATAAATCTTTAGCTCTATTCACACTACAATCCATGATAATCTAGTGGACACGGGTTTCTATGTGAATTGACTTTGTAAATCATACTCTAGTTTCATTTCCAGCTCATTTTCTAGCCCTAGCACCTTCAGAGGCAGAGAGGAGAGAGAGAGAGAGAAAAACGTCTATCTATGGCTTTTATGATGTGCCAGGCACAATTCTAGGCACTTCACAAATGCTGTGTCACTTAACCCACCCAACAAACCAGAGAAGTTAAGTAACTTGCCCAACGTCACCCAGTTAGTAAATGTCAGAGCTAAAATTCAAACAAAGGTAGGCTGGCTCCAAAGTTTATACTAACTACTCTATTATGTGTACTTTTTTAGATATTGAAGAGAAGTCCTGATGGCACAGTGTGTAATGTTTCAGGTTGTTAATCAAAACATTGGTTATTCAAGTCCACCAGCTGCTTTATATAAAAAAAGAGAGGGTAGTCTCTTTCCTTAAACATTTACAACCTCAGAAACCTAATATAGGGTTGCATAAGTTAGTTCCAAAAGCAAAGGCTTTTGTTATTGTTGTTGTTGTTGTTGTTGTTGTTGTTGTTATTGTTAGACCCAGTAACAAAAAAATGGTACAACTCTAAGTGGATATTTTTTGCCTGGATATTATGTTAAAAAAAGTTTATAAATACAAAGATATAGGTACAGATAGGTACACACAATTATATATGTAATATATAATTACAAATCTATTTGTAATATATATAATATATTGTAATAATTTATCAGCTGTGCCAATTAATTGCAAACAAGCTTAAACAATACAATTAATCTTATGTTCCTATAGAAGTGCAAGCAGGAGTCAGTAAATATTCTGTAAAAAAGATAATAATATTTTAAGCTATAGAAGCTCTGTCACAGTAACAGGTATTCCCCAGATTATGGAAACAGTTTTGTTCCTAAATCTATCTTTAAGTCAAATCTATTCACAGTTTGGAACAGTTGCAAACCATCAGTTTAAAGATAACATCACTTCATCAAACAGTGTATTATACATAATGTATCTTCCTAAATGTAAAAACATTAAATAAACAATTCTAGATACACCAAACTATCTTTAACAGAATACAGTAATAATAATTATTTTGATGCATATGACAAAAGTAGCACACATTTGTGGTTATGAACCATTTGTGTGTACCTAGAATTTTCAAAATAATAGACCTTGCAAAGGTTGGTTCATAACCATGGATTATATTTAAATAAAAAATCTGTAAGTTTGGGGCTACTTGTATTTGAAAATTGAAACTTAAAAGCAATCACAGATGAATAAATAAATATGCTAATATAATTTTACCGACACAAGCAGGCCCTGGGCTGGATTTCATCCAGGGGCCATAGTGTGCTGGGCCTGAAGTTAAAGCGCCAGAAAGCCTGTGTGTTTTCCAGATTTAGCATGAATTTCCACAAAGCCAGAGCATCTCCCATTTTCAGGCTATGCTCCATTAACTTTAGATGTCAATAAAACCAAACAATACTTAAAGTAAAATGAAGCAGTATAAGAAATATGATTCTACACATCATTTGGCATACCCTTTTAGACAAGAGAACGATTTCAAACACAGCAGTTACTCACTGCTAAAAATTTATAAACATCTGCTAGCATATTTACTGCCTGTGTTAGGTACATTTTTATTTCCACAAAGAATCCTCTCTTTTCAAAATGTTGATGAAGGATAACAAGATCATGTCTTAATAAGTATAGTTTTCAGACAGCAAAATAAAGTGATTTGCAGGCATGTCAGTGGAGAACCCAAAAGAAAAGAAGCACATAGTGTGGTGGTTTTGGGAAGCACGGCTTTGCAAATCCCAGCATTGGAGAAGGTCTGAGCCAGCTGAGTATCCTTGACTCTTCCCACCATCCTCAAAAGGTTCTGGGATGTGCATTCATTAACTCACATTTTGAAGGGTCTGCTTTAAACCAGATATGATCCTGAGTTTAGGGAATAAAACAAAAAAGCAAGGAAAAAGGGGGGTGGGGGAAGGAAATAAAGGAAGAGGAGTGAGGAAATAAAGGAAAAGAAAGAACTAGCTTCTTTCCTGAAGCGTTTACAATTTATGTTTATGCTGTAGAGTAAGACTTCCCATTGTTATGGAACCCATGTATACACTGTGCTACTCAGTATATTAACCACAAAAGGCTACTGAGCACTGGAAATGTGCCTAATTTGACTAGTAAATGGATTTTTTAAATTCTATTTTATTTGATGCAATGAGAGACCTCTGTTGGCCTAGTGGATGCTCCCAAGCCGAAGGTAGGTGATTTTAATCTGCAGTCCTCAGGCTTGGTTTTAATTGGTTTTGGTCAAACATTCTTCTAAGTGGTATAGCACTGGTCTGTCCATTTGCTGTACAGAGGTAACTCATGGTTGCTGTGATTCTAAACACTGTGACACTAATGTGCCAAATGTGATAATGGTTACGCATGGTTGACAGTGTTTGGTAGAGCTTCCCGATTAAAACAAGCTTGGAAGCAGGAGTGGCATCCACTTCCAAAGAGCTTGCCTCCAGCCACTCAATGAACTTAGGGAAATGATGAAAGTTCTACAAGTGTTCAGATCTTTCATACATAGGGTCGCTATGAGTCATCTATGACACGATGGCACTTAACAACAACCACAACACATTTTCTTCATGGTCTAAACTGCACTGCTAACAAAAGAGTCAATGAGTTGAATCCATCATCTTCTCCACTGCAGAAAGAAAAAAGTCTCCTCCTATAAGATTTACAGGCTCAGAAACCTGAAGGGGGAATCACACTGAGATGGAATCTACTCAGTGGCAGGGAGTTAAAGTTAGGTAGCCACCCGTGGTTGATGGCTATATTGGGCAATATATGTCTAACAAGAGAAACATATTTGAATCAATAGAACAACTATGCTGAGTGCTAAGAAGGACATCCCATACTGAACACTTTGAGAACTAATTTAGACATAAGAACATATTTCAGACACAGCAGTTACTCACTGCTAAAACTGTAAAAATATCTGCTAGCATATTTACTGCCTCAGTTGGGTCCTTTTTATTTTCACAAAGAATCTTCTCATTTCAAAATGAGACGAGGATTTCAAAAAGTTCATAGAAAAACTCCCCCAAATAAATAGTAAGAGAAGAGACAACTAGATGGAGCAAGTGTCACAGAAGGCAGTATGAACACCAAGAACAAAACAAAAATGATGTGTGTGTGTGTGTGTGTGTGTGTGTGTGTGTGTGTATCAGGATGGTTGAAGGAGATGCATTAAGGAGAACATCAGCAAAGGGATTTTGGTGTTTGGTTTTAAGATAGGATTCTAAGTAGCAGGCTGTGAAAGTTTGAAGTGATTGCATTTGCATTTTGAAAAGCTGCCTTTGCTTGTAGTTTCTGTAACAGCGCACTGAAAGACTGCAAGAGGAGGTGCAGAGAGACCAGAAAACCATTCAGAGAAGGGATGGTGATGGTATGTGGCTTAAATCCTGAGAGATTCATGAGATACATAGAAGGCAAAATTGGCATATATAGAAAAAAATTAGACATAACCAATAAAAGTTGTCGTTTCAGATGACAGACTTCCTTACACAACTTGATAATTGGAGGTGCCATTGAATAAACAGAAAACACAGAGGAGCAGGTGTGAGGAAATAGTGTGAGTTGTGTCTTCACCATGTTGAGGGCTTTTTAGATGTTCAAGGGAAACCAATGTGTTAAAGATAGAAATTGGCAGGTCATTGATGAGTAGTCTATTGTTACATCTGCCTTCATGAGCACATAAGGTATTTTTGTCAAGGTGCCATGGGTGTTTAATCAATAAATGCAGACAAGGTTGTTATTGTTCTTAGGTGGCACTAGATCAGTTCTGATTCACAGTGATCCTAAGTGGAACAGAACGGAATTCTGCCCAATTCTGCAGCATACTCACAACCTCAGTTGTACTTCAGCCCATTGTTACAATCAGGACATCAGTTTATCTTATCTTATTATCTTTTCCTCTTTAGTACTGACACTCTACTTTCTCAAGTTTGAGGTACTTCTCCAAAAACTGACCCCTCCTGCATCAGAGAGCTGGACAATGACCAAAGAGGACAGAAGGAGAACTGATGCCTTTGAGCTGTGGTGCTGGAGAAGAGTATTGAGAATACCATGGACTGCTAGGAAAACAAACAGATTTGTCCTGGAAAGGGTAAACCGGGTGGCTCCTTGGAGGCAAGGATTCTGAGGCTCCGTCTAACATAGTTTGGACATGTTGTGAGGAGAGACCAGTCCTTGGAGAAGGATATCATGCTTGGGAGGGTGGAGGGACGGCACAGGAAGGGAAGGCCCTCTATGAGGTGGATTGATTCAGTGACTGGGATAATCGGGATGGGAGTGTCGGAGACAGTGCGATTGGCACAGGACAGAGCGGAGTTTAGGGCTGTTGTACATAGGGTCGCTATGAGTCACAAGCGACTCTACGGCACATAACAACAACATAACAACCTGTTGTAAGAACAGGACCAGTTTCTAAGACTCTCACCATCTTGCTTCTAAGGCTGTCCAGCTCATGTTTGAAATAGTGATGGTACAGTTTGCAACACAAAAGTCACCACAGAACAACAAGCTGACAAACAACTAATGACAGAAAAAGTATTATGTACAAATAGAAAGCATCCAATGCAGTGCACTAAACAGAGCAGTTGTTTAAGTGAAAAAGAGATCAAGAAATATATTCAAGTGGTAGGGAGGAGCTGGGAAAACAATGCATGAAGAAAGTAAGACTAGCTAAAAGAATGGTAAATTAAACAAAACTCACTACCTTCAAGTCTATTCTGATTCCTAGAGACCATATAGGACAGAGCAGAACAATCTCCTAAAAAGTTTCCAAGGCTATAAATCTTTATCGAAGCAGACTGTCTCTTCCTTCTCCCAAAGAGCAGCTGGTGAGTTCAAATTGCTGACCTTTTGCTTTCCAGCCAAGTGCTTTAATCACTGTGCCACTAGGACTCAATGGCAGCCCGAGAGGTGGTGAAGAGCCAGAGACCAATGTGAGACAGGGATGAACTAGATTTTTTACCCCACCATAGCCAGGAAAGTTGGCATAGGCTTTCTGTCAGAGTTAATGAGGGGGAAGGCACTCAAAACTGGAAAAACTAAAAGGATTTTGCATTGTTCACATAATCATGGGGCAAAGAAATGAGGTGCGAATCCAAGAATCAGAGAAGCCTGACTACCAGTATTCATGAGAAGGTATCCTTTGAGACTGCAGCACAGCTTCTTATCTCTAGGCCATCAGAGCTTGTGCATGCACCTTGAGTGTTTTCAACCCAAAGCGGAGGCTGCACTTTTGGGAGCTCTGGTGGCCTAGTGGCAAGAAGCTGTGCTATAAGTCCAAAAGCTCATGATTCAAGGCCACCAGCTACTCTGCAGAAGGATGAGCAATCTTCTTTCTTGTGATTAACTGCTTCTGAATTGTCTCTGAAAACCCACCAGAGAGTCAGCTATGGGTCAGTTCCAGATTGCTGGTACATAACAACAACAACATTTCCCAAATAAGCCCATAGTTATGAAAATTTAAAAAAAGAAAAGCCAATTTTTCTCCATCCAAAGTTTAAAAAGGCACACTTTATTTCTTAAATCTTTAAAGTTTTTTTCCCCTGTATTTTGATATGGAATATAACATGATGATCTAATTTTATCTTTTTCAACATGGATAGTAAATTGATAACTTGATTTATTAAATAGCCTATTATTTCCCACAGTGAATTGAATGCCACCTTGATAAAAAAAAATATCAATATATACAAAGGTCTTCACTATGCTACCTCTTCTGTTTCATTTTACCTATCAATTTTAAAAGAAGTTCTATTGCCATAGTGCAGAATAAACAGTACTACTCTGCTAGTTCTAGCCTATATAGAGTTGTGCTGCCAACCCATAGGCCATTGCCTCTCTGACAGTTCAAACCCACCATTCTGCAAAGAAAAGATGGGCAATATTCTTTGTAATTTTCTGTGTGTCTCAGAAACTCAATGAAGTGTCAGTTCTGACTCAATGCCAATGAGTGAGCTAATTGAAAGGTTGGCAGTTCAAATCCACCACAGCCATATGGGCTGTAGTCACCTGTTAAGATATACAGACTTGATGAAGGGTGGTTATGAGTTGAAATTTACCCAATGGCAGTGTGTGAGTACAAATTCTACTCCATAACTTTATAAGATACCCAGTAGAACAAATGCTCTGCTCTGCAAATGTTCTCAAATTTTTTTAAGGGGACCCAACAACTTCAATAAGGTGGATGGACACAATGATTATAATACAGTCTTGGTCATATCAGAGATTATGAAAATATTACAGACAGGGCAAGGTTGTGATCTGTTGTTCAAGGATCACTATGAGTTATAGCCAACTCGACAGCTCCTGACAACAAATTATCTAAACTAGACAACGCCCCATAATAAAATGTGAATAGTGCCTCTTTAAGTAGCCCTTTATTTTTTTTTATTGTCATTACTGTTGCTGTTGTTTGGTTGGTTCTGTCAAGCTGACTACATCTTTAGCAATCCTATGAATAACAGGTCGAATTTTGTCCTGTCATCATGATATGCACCATACTCACGCTGTTGTAGTTACCCTGTCAATGTTGTAGTTACTGTGTTAATCCATCTTGTTGAGGGTCTTCTTCTGTTTCACTGACCTTCTACCTTTCTCAGCATGATGTCTTTTTTTTCAAGGACTGCTCTCTCCTGACAATATGCCCACAACATGTGAGGCAAAGTCTCACCAGCCATACCTCTGAGGAGCACGCTGGTTGCGCCTTCTCCGAGAAAGCGAAGTTTAGGGTTTTGCCAGTCCATGAGATTGCCAGTACTCTTTTCCAACACAATAGTTTCAACAATGTTGATTCTTCTTTGATCTTCCTTAGTCATTGTCCAAAATTAAGATTCATTGGAAGCTAATGAAAATACCATGGCTTGGATCAGGTCAACATTAGTCTTTAAACTTAAATCTTTGCTCTTCAGCACTTTAAAGAGATCATTGACGGTACATATTCCCAGTCAACCAGTCTTTTGATTTCTTGACTGCTGCTACAAATGGTGTTGGTTACAAATCCAAGTAAAATGAAATATTCTTTCACTGGGCCCTGTTTATTTATCAAAAAACAAGGTCACTAACTCCCCTGGAAGAGCTTTCACTCTGATCATTCCATATCATCATTATAAGACTTTCTTTCTCTTCTCTATGGGATTCTCCATTGCCTGGATATTTTGTCTTCTCATGGCTTAGTTTCTCTTTATTTTTTTTTTTTATGAAGTATATCTTTTGGTTATCAGCTTCATAAGAAAGAGACTATAAGGATTATATCTGGGAACTTCCCTGTGGGTCTTATAGTTCATCATCACAATTGACAAACGGCTGGGCATAGAATTTGAGGTTGGGAATTTTTCCTTCTCAATTTTAAAAGTATTCCTGGGGGGAGGGTTGGGAGGGGAGAAAAGTACAACAATGAATGAATGAATGGAAATCCAAAGTCTCTGTAAATTTTTACTGAAATTAATAATAAATTTAATTTTTTTAAAAAAGTATTCCTCTGTTTTCTAGATTCCAGTGCTTTTGGAAAGAAACACAATACCATTTCAGTTCCTGTCTTTTCCAGAAAAGAAAAAAAAACAGATATTATGACCATCTGCTTGTCACTGTCATGGTAACTTCTCCACATGGTCTTCCTGAGACTTAGAATTCCAAATTCTCTAGGCTGACAGTTTGTGTTCACTGTCCATAGCAATCCCTCTCATTCCAATTCTCTCAGTCTACTTCCCTTCAACCAATTTTAAAAACAAGGCAGATATTTCAGTCTCCAGACCTTATATGCCATACTTGTTACTTTTGAGTCCCTTTCAAATAATAGCAACCCTGCAGGTGCCAGAGAAGAGCTGTACTACACAAGTATTGTTTTCAGTGGCTTTTTTTCTTTTTTCTTTTTTTTTTTTTTTGGTAGATTTAGATCACAAAGCCTTTCTTCTGAAATACCCCTCAAAAAAGGCAACACTGCCCTGGAGTGGATTCCAAGTCAGAATGGCTTTCCTTCAGGTTTCCTAGGCTGTAAGTCTTAATGGGAGGAGACTGCCCCTCTTTGTTCCACAGAGGTGCTGGTGGATTCTAACCACCGGAGATACACCCTATTTTGATTAGCCATGCAACATACTATGAACCACACCACTAAAGCTCCTGAGGTGGGTTCTTTAGGGTTTGTTTTATGTGGATTTTTTTAAACACAACTCATTGCTGTCAACACACAAATTGTTGCTGACCCTTCAGCAAATTTTTAGAGATGGTAAATCTCTTGGAAGGAGATTGTTCACCTTTCTCCCAAGCAGCAGCTGGTGAATTTAAACTGCCCACCTTTGGACTGGTACAACTCCCGAATGATTAGGCAACCAGAGCTCCCTAGAGAGGTGCCTTTAAGTGTGCTCAAACCACTAATGTTACAGTTAAGAACAGTAACTGAACCATTTAGAGACTTTTGGTTTGATATAGTTGAGCAAATTCTAGCTTCCCACAGGTCTTTGTCTACTTTAGCTCTCATGTCAAAACCAAGACACTGACTTCAACTTTGCTAGTCTTTACTCTTTTGAGGTGTTTCTATTTTCTTTTGTTCCATGGGGATCTCCTTCTCTTTTATGTATAACAACGGTCTAGAACAAAAAGAGCTTGTGGAATGGGGGAAGGATGGGGAGAAAAAAGGTTCAACATTAATTGTTTAAAAAAATGATAAATCTTATTTTAAAAAAAAACAAAACACAAACCTTGCTTTTATTGAAACTGTAACAGACATTTTATGGTTTGGAGCTAGAGGAGACACTTTCTGTATTAGTACAGTCTGTAGAACTGTACTGAAGACTCCTCTACAATCATCTGTAGAAAGGTTACATTGGTCCAACAAAACAGAAAACACTGGAACCAGTGGGGTTCACTGCTCGATCACTGATTATTATTTTTATTTGAGTGTCAATGTGTCTATATCTTTGCCCCTATACATACAAAGTGCTCCTCTTGTTTTAAGATTTCCATTGGGCTAGAACATGCTAGTAACTTGTATCACATTTCCTTCAGATTTATGAGGTGAAAACAAAAAGGACAAAATAGTTTCAATAGTTAAGTTGTGATCCCAGTCATGCCTATAAGCTGCTTTTGGAAAAAACATTCTAGTTGACTTGGAATTACTCACACTTCCAATAACTTGATACAACAGCTTTTTCTTTAATGTGATTCCCCACAGCTGTAATGAGTAAAGCCTCTAAATTTGATTTATTAGTGAAAATAATAATGAAGGAAACTGTTTTTCTCTCGTGTGTGTGTGTGTGTGAGAGAGAGAGAAAGATACTATAGGAACAATACAATTATTCATCTATTTCCTTAAAAGTTCCACGTTTTAAATATATTCAAAGATTATACATTTAATCAGTATTTCAAAAAGAACTATTGGTCTTTTAAGTTTGGTAATACTGCTCAAGAATGTAACCCAAGATTAAGGAAAAAAATAAAAACTTTTTATTGGTTGCCATGAATAAAAATGTATTAGAAAGATTAATCACAGTCATATAATTCTCTTCTAAGAACTTGGATAAATCCTTACTTAGTAGGATCTCACATTGTATTTGTTGGTAATAAAGTAGAAAGCTAAATCATAGAATGAAAATATCCTTAAGGAGTCAGTCTTTCACAATATTTAAGCATCAATCTCTACACATATTGTTAGTGTACCTGTGAAGTTTTATTTGGTTCACCCACTGGTTCATAAATATTAACAGTCATGGAGAATCCACCGTTTTATAAACTTGAGTCACCAAGAAAATGTAATAAAGAAGGTAATAAAATAAAAACTATCCAGTGTTACAACATGTCTGTCACAGTTAATTAAATGGTGATGCAGTTAATTAAATGCTTAGATTGGTTAATATGCCTCCAAATGAGTTCTTCCCTCTATTCTCTGCTCCTTAAATAGGTGATCAAGGTAAGTACCTTTTTCTGCAAACACATATGGATCACTGTATTAAATGTCTAATAGTTTGTATGGAAAATTTCTGATCTAACAAAGTACCATCAGATGGCTTTAGCCCTCATTAATAAATGGCCTGTTTTAGACTCAGAATATTCAAAGGAACAATAAACTCAAAGAAAAAAAGTAAAGCACAGGTTGTTGAGGCTTTAACAAACGTTGCTGTTGTTGTTTTTGTTATGTGTCATCATTTGCTTGTGACTCACAGCAATCTTATGTGCAACAGCCCTAAATCTTGCTTTATCCTGTGTCAATCTTCATGTCTCTGATAGACCTACCCCCATTACCCGTGTCACTGAGTCAATCCATCTCATCAAGGATTTTCCTCTCTCGCGCTGTCCTTCCACCCTCCCAAGCATGGCGTCCCTCTGCAAGGACCAGTCCATCCTTGTAACATGTCCAAAGTATGTCAAATGAAGCTTCAGAATCCCTGACTCCAAGAAACCATCCAGTTTCACCCTCACCATGACAAACCTTTTTGTTTTCCTAGCAGTCCATGGTACATTCAACACTCTTCTCCAGTACCACAGCTGAAAGGCATCAATTCTCTTTCCATTATTCCTAGTCATTGTCCAGCTCTCAAATGTATAGCAAGCAGTTGTGGAAACTATGCCCCAGATTAGGTGCACCCTAGTTTCCAGACTGGCATCGATGCTCTTCGGTACTCTGGAGAGGTC
>NW_006399835.1:12879634-12900535 GCF_000299155.1 Elephantulus edwardii | reverse complement strand
TGTGGATGAATCTTCCACCAATCCTGATGCCACACTTCTCATAGAGTCCAGCCTCCCGGATGATCTGTTGTGTGTTGTTTTGTTGTTGCTGTTGTTGTTTTAAACAGACATCTAAAATGTTACTTCAAAATTTAAGTAAAACTGTTAATCTGTTCTACAAAATTATGATACTTATGATGTTTCTCACATAAAGTGTTCATCATTTTCTTTTTTTCCTCTTTTGTGTCTTTCCTATTCGTTCACCCTCCTATTTATCTACTAACCTCACAAGCCTAATGAATTTCCCCTTCTCCTTTGTCCTGCCCTCTTCTCCCCTTTGGACATATCTCACTCAGTTACCTTCCTGTTTTCACAGTAATGGTCTTATGTACTAGTTGTTCTTTTGTGAGTGAGTTATTTCATTCAACATAATGCTAACTAGAGAGCAGATGTACACAATCACCACTGAAACCTTTACCCCCTCCTTTTCTTTTTTTTACTCAGTCTTGCCTGGGCCTGGGAGCAGTCCTTTTGTCAGTTTTCTCAAGAACACATGATTAATAAATTTCATATATTGGTTAAAAGGATTTTGTGTGCACAGTGTATAGTAAGGACCTCATGTGTTTCCAAGAACACGTATTTAAACTGTGACATGGTTAACCTTAAAATCACCATCCTATTGTGACGATTCTCTCTGAAATTAAGTTAATGAAATCAGAAAAGTGATGAATGGATAAAGGAAGAATGGCAGATGAGTAGATGTACATTCAGAATCTCCCATAGAAGAATGTTAATATGTGTTTCACAACCTAGAACAAGAAATGCCACAATGAATGAATGGAAATCCAAAATCTCTGTAAATGTTCATTAAAAGTAATAAAGTTTAATAAAAATTTTAAAAAAAGAATAACAAAGTAAGATCAGAAAGAAAAAAATGGCGGGGGGGGAGGGGAAGTGCCTGAAACCTGTTGGTATCAAGTCAATTCAGATTCACAGTGCTCCATGCAGTTTCCAAGACTGAAATATTTAAGAAAACAGACTACCATATATTATTCCTCCTCACCCTTGTCACCAATGAGACACTAGTGGGTTTGAACTCTTAACTTTTGATTTGTATTTTTGCATTGCTCCACCATGACTCCTTAGAATGACCTCAGAAACCATCAAGTCCATCCTTCTCACACGAGGAAGTCAAAACACAAAGAGATGATATAACACACTCAGGGCTATAGAGTCTGTTAGTAACTGGTTCACATCTTAACATGCTTGCCCTTATGGTTCTTCATATTGTATGTTGCACATATGACTGACATTTTAAAACCAGAATAAAGGAAAGCATATTTTACCCTCTAACATTAGCCAGTTGGCAGTACTTTGAGATTACTAAAATAAATGCATCCACACCTTATTTATAAACTACCTCATTAATTATGACTTTTTTTCCATTTAGGAGTATTGTTGTTATGGGCCATTTAATTGGCTATAACTCATAGCAACTCTATGAATAACAGCTCTGAAGCTTGACCTATCCTGTGCCAGTCTCCTGATCTCTGACACACCTATCCCCATTGATACAGTCATTGTGTCAATCCATCTCATGCAAGGTCTTTCTTTCCTGTGCTGACCCTCCACCCTTATAAGCATGATGTCCTTCTTCAAGGACTAGTCCTTCCTGGCAACATGCCCAAAGTAGAACTTGAAAATTCTTGTCTCCAAGCAGCAAACTAGTTTCACCCTACCCAGGATTTGTTCTCTTGGCAGTCCAAGGTATGTTCAATACTTTTCTATAGCACCATAATTCAAAGGCATCAATCCTTCTGTCTGTCATCTTTAGTCACTGTCCAGCTCTCAGATGCATAACAAACAATTAAGAATACCATGGCCTGGATCAGACACATCTTAGTCTTTAGATTGACATTGTTGCTCTTTTAGCACTATAGAGAGGTCCCTGACAGCAGACTCTCTCAATTAATTTGTCTTTTGATTTCCTGACTTCTGGTGCCAGCAGTGTTGGTTGTGAATATGAACAAGATCAAATTGTTAACAGCCTCAGTCTTTTCTCTATCTATCATGAATGAGGCTGCCAGTTGGCCCTCCAGTGAAAATTTTTGTTTTCCTGATGTTGAGTACAGTCCATACTGAAAGCTGCAGTTCTCTATTATTCACTGTTTAGTGGTAAAGAATTGCACTGCCAATGCAAATGCATTGAATGTATGCAGTTTGAATCCATGAGCTGCTCTGTGCTAGAAAGATGGAAAAGCTCCTCCTGTGCTATTTTACTGCCACTAAAAGCCCACTTGAGGGTCAGTTATGGATAAGTTCCAACTCAGTGATAGACAACTACATACAACATTCGACTACTTAGCATATTAACACATGCTTGGCAGTAATGAATACTGATGTGCAAGAGCGACATCAGGGGTGGGGGTGGGGTTGAGTGGGTGGGGAGAAAAGTGCAACAATGAATGAATAGAATTCCAAAATCTCTGTAGATGTTCATTGAAATTAATAATAATAATTAAAAGAAATGTAAAAAAAAAGAGAGAGAGACATCATACCTACTCTAATGGCTAAAATTACTTATCAACTTGACTAGGCCATGATTCTCTTTGGACTAGTGGCTATGTATTTGATCTAATTGGGCTGTTGTAGAATGATATCATTTGGCAATTTTGTAATGGTATAGTCATCCTCATTTTCACATAACATCAATTTTTTTTGCATTACAACCTAGTCTTTGGAAACTAATGATAGCTCTAAGTGAGGAATAGAGGAACAGACAGTCCCCAGATTACGAAGGTTTCCTTTAGGTAGAATTAAAGTACTTAGACTACATAAATTAGAATAATTAAGCATAGCTCATATCTAAAATCAGTTAGTTAACTAACTTAGTGTACAGGCAAGTGACAATGTCCATTTGGGCTACATCTAAGGATATATTTACACATCATCCCAAAAAAGTGATAACAGAGTTCAGAAATCCTGCTCAGAGAACTAGACATAACAGGCATCTGCCTCTCATTAACTCTCCAGGTCCTGCGTTTGTTTCAGCAGGGGGAGGTACCCACTAGGGTCTGTCCCTCCATGCTTACCTCAGCCAGGGAGCAAACTATGGTGCCTCTTGTGGAGGCACTAACGATTTACTGGTTTAGCGTGCAGTGGTGGAGGAATGAGGAACAGGAAAACTGATGAGGAAATAGACAGAGGTGGAGAAGAAAGAGCCAGAAAATGGGGGGCAGGCGGGGGATGGGGGCGGAATGAATAGTCTTAAAGTATTGACAGATGAGAAAGAGAATGCAAGCACTGAAGAAGGGATGAAACAGACACAATGACAAGACAGGCTGGTTCACTAACTGTCCAGTGTCTTTAGGTTCCATAAGTCTATTACAAGTCATAGCAACCCTATGAACAACAGACCTGAATCTTGCCCTAGCCTGTGCTACCATCACGACCATGTTCAATCTCGTTGTTGTAGATACTGCATCAATCATCTCCCTGAGGGTCTTTTTTTAATTGTTGATGATCCTCTACTTTTCCCAGAATAATGTCTTTGTACCAGGACAACATGCTCAAATTAAGCCTCTAAAGAACGCCTTGATTGTACTTCTGACAAGATTTGCTTGCTTTTTTGGAAGGTATTCAGTGTCCTTTGCCAACATCACAATTCAAAGGCATCGCTTTTTCTGTCATCCTTTATTAATATTCAACTTTCAGAAGCATGGGAAGCCATTCAATTACCATGGCATGCATCAGGTGTACCTTAGTCTTTAAGTTGAAATAGTTTCTCTTTAGCACATTAAAGAAGTCCCTGACAGCAGATTTCCCAAATGTAACACATTTTCTTTATTGGCTGCTGCTAACAAAGGGGTTGATTGTGAAGCCAAATGAAATTAAATCCTTGACAATTTCAATCATTTCCCCATCACTTCTTTGCCTATTGGTCCACTGATGAGGATTTTTACTTTCTTAGTTTTGTGATTTAATTCATTCTGAAGGCCACAGTCTTTGATCTTCTTCAGCAAATGTTTCAAAATCTTCTTCACTTTCTGCAAGGCTGTGTCTTGTGCATAATGCACATTGATGATGAATCTTCCTCCAGTCTTGACGCCACCGTCTTCTTCATATAGGCCAGCTTCTTAGCTATTCGCTCAGTATGTAGATGAAATATCTATGGAGAAAGGATACAACCCTCAGGCACACCTTTCCCAATTTCAAACCAGGCAGTGTGAGTTCAGACAAAAGCCTCTGGGTTCATATATATGTTTTGCTTAAATAGGCGATCTGTTCCTCATTGATCAACAGATAGTCTTCTCTTCTCATGCAGCCTTAGCTACACCCCTGAGACATGATGGTGAAAGTAGGAGAGTAAATGGATTTGGCTACATTGGATTGCTAGTCATCAGGGCAGCTTTTAATTCTGGCAAAGTGGATATTGTTGCCATCATTGACCCTTTCTTCATTGGCCTCAACTACGTGGTCTATATGTTCCAGTAGGGTTCCACCCATAGCAACTTCAATGGCACTGTCAAGGCTGAGAATAGGAAGCTGGTCATCAACAAGAAAGCCATCACTATCTTCCAGGAGCACGATCTTGCCAACATCACAAGGGGAGATGCTGGTCCTGACTATGTTGTAGAGTCTGCTAGTGTCTTCACAACCTTGAAGAAGGCTGGGGTTCATTTGAAAGGTGAGGCCAAACAGGTACCCATCTTTGCTCCTTCTGCCAATTTCCCCATGTTTATGATGGATGTGAACCATCCATTTGGGCATTGGATCACTCAATAAAAACGGGAACAAATTTTGATCTCTTCCAGTTCTTGGCCAGATAACTGCCTTCCAAATTTGTAAGCATAGATTGGTAAACATTCCTAGAGCTGCTTCTGTTTACTGAAATACCTCAATTAGTATTCTATAAATTCCTGAGGTCTTTTTTTTTTTTAATACCTTCAGTGCAGCATGGACTATTTGTCCAATCACAATAAAAGTACAGGCCAGGTATGACTCTCAGAAACTGGATAGCAACCAGCAGAGGCAATGTTTTCATTTAATTCTTCAGTGCAGTGGTAGTAACTCCGATTCCAGGCTAGAACAATGTTCAAATTGTGGGGCTATCCTATATATAAGATAGTTTTCACACATAATATCCAAATCATGTAACACCTTACTTCACAGAATACATACTATACTGTAAGTAACTCTCACCTGTATATAATAAAATGTGCCTTCCACTGCAAAAAATATTAAAAACCACTTCCAGATCCCTTTAGAGTAGTGAGAGAAGATCTTCACCCTGAAACCCACAGCGTCCCTTTTCAGCAGGAAGTAGCTAAGAGAATACGCCATCCCCTTTTCCTTATGACTCAGGGTGAAGTCTCTCTCAGGGAGGAGTGATAGGGAATGGCAAAGGACACACCGACAAAGAAGATTAATCAGAACTGGCTTTGACAAGCACTGTGGCATTTGGACAACAAACTGGGAGGAGGGTAGAGAGAATAGTGCAACAATGAATGAATGGAAACCCAAAATCTCTGTAAATGTTTATGAAAATTAATAAAATATAATTATAGGGAAAAAAATAAAATGTCTAACATAATAATATGGTGATAATTTTTATATATGTGTAAAAAAGGATCCATTTATTATTAGGAAACATGGTCTCTTGAATATTTTATGTAATTAACTTTATTTGGATATTTTGTGACTAGGGATGTATGTAAGTCAGGAATTCATACCCTGGGGATGTCCTGTCAGTTAGGATTTCTAGTCTTACACAGTCTACTCTCCATGAAAAGGAAAAAAAACAAACATAAGCAACCAATGGCAGTAACCATTGAGGGTCACAGTAACCAAGGACTGAAAAGCCCCATACACGAAGCAACTTCCTACTTGGGAACCAGTATTTCTCTTAGATATTGCAGGGCAAGTAAGAACTTTCCATCAAGAATGAGCCAGGGAGGCCAATGGAGCTTTTAAGTGTCTGGTGTGTTTCTAAAACAAAGAGCCAGTCATTCACTGCCTGTATGCTGGGTAGAGAAGAGCAGAGGGAGATGAAGCTGACCAAGTCAGTTGGGTCAAAACAAAAGGGTATGTACTCTTAGTCACTAGACACTAATACATTTTTAAATGGTAAATATCATACAATTGGATTTGAAAACCTGGCATAAAAGAACATTCAAATATTTTTAGGATGAACTAGAATGGGAAAGAGATTAAGGTCCGGGATATGAGAAAGATACTAGTTTAGCATTTCAAGAAGATGATACAATTAAGTATTAGTTTTGCTAGATTCCATCAAGCCAGCTCCTATTGAAAGGACCCCCCATGTACAACAAAACACTGCCTAACCTTGCACCTTTCTCACTACCTCCACTGTGTTTAAGACCATTGTGATTGTCACGGTGTCAATACTTCACACTGAAGGCCTTCCTCTTTTTTCTCTGATATCTGCTTTACCAAGTATGATGTCCTTCTCAGAGTACTAGCCCTTCCTGGTAACAAGCTCAAAGTTTGGGTGATGATGTCACATCATCTTTGCTCCGTGGCTTCAGTTCTTCTAGGACAGATTTGTCTTTTCTTTTAGTTGTTGTTGCTGTTGTCATTAGGTGCTATCAAATCGAATATGACTCAAATCAATCCTATGAACAACAGACCTGAACCCTGTCCTATCTTGTGTCATTCTCACATACTCCAACACCCTAAAGCCCATTGCTGCAGTCACTGTATCAATCCACCTGGTTGAGGGTCTTCCTCTCCTTCACCAACCCCCCATTTACTCAAGCATCAGGTCCCTCTCCAAGGAGTAACTTGTCCTCGCAACAACCAAAAAGTATGTGAGACAAAGTCCACTTATTCAAAATTGTTTGCCCTCACAACTTGGAAGCTTGTTTTGTTTTGTTTTCTAAACTTCAAGCAAACTTACAGATATAGAAAAAACTATAAAAAGGGAAGAGTGGAGGAAGTTGTGGTTTCTGACCTGAAGAATGACCTGAGTTTCTGACTTTGGTCACAAAACAAGACCAAGAAAGTGACAGAAGCATTTAAGGCATTGAATATAAATATCTAGAATAAACTACCTTGTTTTACATAATCTAGAGACTTTTTTATTGCACTGTAATATGCTCAGACTTATAATTAATAACAGTATTCTCTGACACAGTGATTCCAATTACAGTCATATAAATTAAAACAATACTAATTTAAATAACTATACGTTCACAATTGAGTATACAAACATTATAACTAGAAAATGTGACAATAGCTATTTCCTACTTACTATAGCAGTTAATATTTAAAAAAAATAATTCTAATTAAGATATTTGAGTTAAATTTTCAGTAACCTTCATTTAATGTGGACAAGGTACAAGAAATTGTACCTCACTGGCAGAAAATGCAATAAAAACTGGACACAATTCCTGAAATCAAGACCTTTATGGTTTGTAGTATCATTGATACCATATGCAAGTAAGATTCTGCTGAAGATTATCCAAAAATTACTGGAACAGTACATCAACAGAAAACTACCTGAAGTGCAGTCTGGATTTAGAGGAAGCCATGGTACTAGAGATATTATAGCTAATGTCTGGTGGACTTTGGCTGAAAGCAGAGAGTACCAGAGGAATGTCTATCTGTGTTTAATTGACTATGGAAAGACATTTGATTGCTTAGATTACAACTAATTGTGGCTGACTCTGAAAAGAATGGGAACCCCAGAACACTTGATTGTGCTTATGCAAAACCTATATTTGGACCAGGAGGCAGTAGTCAGAATACAGCAAGAAAAATATTGCATGGTTCAAAATTGGGAAGGGTGTATACCAAGGCTGTGTCCTATTTCCATATTTTTTCAGTCTATATGTGGAACAGATTATCTGGGAGGCTGGGCTCTATGAGGAGAAATGTGGCATCAAGATTAGAGGTAGACTCATCAACAATCTGTGTTATGCAGATGACACAAACCTGCTTGCTAAAACTGAGGAGGCCTTGAAGTGCTTGCTGCAGAAGGTTGAAGACTGCAACCTTAAATATGGATTGAAGCTCAACATCAAGAAAACAAAGATTCTCACCACAGGGCCGAATGACAGCATCATGCTGGATGGTGAAGAGATTGAGATTACCAACATCTTCAGTTTGGTTGGCTCTACAATCAACACTCTTGACATCAGTAGTCAGGAAATTAAGAGATGAATTGCATTGGGAAAGTCTGCTGTCAGAGACATCTCCAAAATACTGAAGAGCAATGACATCAGTGTGGAGACTAAGGTGCACCTGATCCAGGGCATGGTCCTTGCAATTACTTGCTATGCATCAGAAATCTGAAAAATGACTGGAGATAGAAGGTAAATTGATGCCTTTGAGTTGTGGTGCTGGAGAAGAGTACTGAATATATTGTGGACTGATAGGAGAACAAACAAGTTTGTCCTGGAGAGAAGGAGGCAAGCATTCTGAGGCTTCATCTGACATACTTTGGATATGTTGCAAGAAGGGACTAGTCCTTGGAGAGGGACGTCATGCTTGGGAGGGTGGAGGGACAGCACGGGAGAGGAAGATCCTCGATGAAGTGGATTAATTCAGTGACTAGGGTAATGGGGATAGGTGTGTCGAAGACAATAAGACTGGCATGGGATAGAGCAGGGTTTAAGGCTGTTGTGTATAGGGTCGTTATGAGCCGCAGGCAACTAAACGGCACATAACAACAACAACAGTGAATCATTACAGAGTATAAATTTTGAGTGCACAATAAAATGTTACGGGAGCTCTGAGAATATGATTTTAAACGTGAAGAATTTTTTTAAATCATGAAGATGGAAAATATAAAAATTGGTGTTGACAATCTCAAATGGGGAAAGGCATTCCAGTTAGTTAAACTGAGAGAATAGATGAGAGAAGATGCACAGAAATGGAAAAGTGCTAATATATTCAAAGAATGTCACAGCTGCCTTGTGTTGCCTTACTTTTGGTTCTTCTGAAAGTGTGTGGTAGGAATGTTGACTGGAAAGGTAAATTGAAGCTTGTTTGTCAAAACCTCCAAGTGAAAAAAGAGATCTCGAATGTTAGTAACAACACAATTTTGGAGAATATAATAGGACTTTAGCCCAGGCTTGGATTTGCCATGACCTACTTAGATGAGTAGTGACAGGGTCCTAAAAAAACACGCAAGAAACCATCTAAAGTGTAATGCCTAGTTCCTCCCTATCCAGAACAAAATTAATTCTTAATTAATTAATTAATTAATTAAAAATACTTAATTAAAAGAGAGGAGATGGAAGAAAAGCAAAGATGTGTAAAAAAAAATTCATACAAAGAATTAATGGAATAGGAGAATTTAAATTTCCATGACCCAATGATTAGAACTACCTAGTGGTACATGGCTACCACCACTCTAAAAGGGATCACAGTAGAAGATCTGAATAGAGTAGGAGAGAAATGTGAAGAAAGAAATAAAAAACATGAAAAAGGCCAGGTTTACAGAGCTCACAGAAGCTGGTAGAATACTTACCTTGAAACTAATAGCCTGAATTACCTTTCAAACCTGGAAGATGATTTACTCTGGCAAGTTTCAACCTCAGCTTTCAAACAAGCACTAGATAATTCTACAGGATGAACAGTGTCACTAGGGAGGCATTCACTCCTTAGAATAACTCACCACGTAGGATCGAAAGAGCAACATTTGCCCAACAATAAATCCCAGACAATAGGAAGGAATAGGATAAGAGAACTAAAAGAAATGAGAATTACAGGAAGAAAGTAGAAAGCATATGTGAATGAATAGTGAAAGGAAAATTAACCTGTTTTTTTAATTTTTTGATAAATTGAAAATGATGATAAAACTCAAACTCAGTAAATACAACCTTCAGTAACTGAGGGTTACTGTGGCTTGTAAAAAAAAGTCATGCTGTTGTTAACAAACCCATAGCTGACTTTCTAGCTGATTCCATAGGTTGTAAATTGCTTGAGAGGATATTGACTGTCTTTCCCCCACAGAGCAATTGAACTGACAGCTTTGGGGTTGGCAGCACAATTCTTTACCACCAGACCACCAGAGCTCCCCAAAGCCCTAGATGAGAACATACTCTATCTTCTCATGCAAAAGTCAAAGGTGAAATAATAAAGATCCAGAGTAGCCAGTGCACTTGAGACTGTGACTTGTCAATACAACTCTAATACTCAAAGAACCGCAGCCATTCTCAAGGAATTCCAAAATCATCTTTCTGAGTCAGTGAATCCGGCTCAGAGACAAGGAACCCAGCAGAGCCATTCTAAACCAATGACTCAGTGACTTTGGAAATCTGGCTAGTAATATATCTCATAAAACCAAGTAATCTTCAACTTAAAATACAAGAGATTTACTGAGTTAGAGGAATTTTTATCTTTTTCCTAAACACAGATCTTATCCAGATGTCTTTTATTTCAAAGATGAGTAAAGCAAAATGAAAGAACATAGAGAGATGACATCTTGCCTGAGCGTTACAGGAGACGTACATAAATGAGGGTTGTAGAGTGGATTATATTTGGGGCTAGGGGGTGGGGTTTGGGGAGGTGCGGGGGGGGGTTGTGTACCAATGAGGGAGTTTTTCTTTTGCTTTTCAAGGAGAGGAGCAAATGGGGGGGGGAGGGGTTTGTGCGGGGAGAAGGGTGCAACAATGAATGTATGGAATCCCAAAATCTCTGTAGATGTTCATTGAAATGAAAAATAAACAACCTAAATTTAAAAAAAAAAAACAAAAAACAAAAAAAAACCCTATTTGTTGTTAGAATTTGAAGATATTTTTATTATTTCTTTTCTTCAAGTTCTTAGTAAATGAAAAGAAACTAGTGGTTTTGGAAACATAAGTAGGAGATTAGTTTAAAATGGGATGTTGTTGTTTTGTTGTTATGTGCTGTCGAGTCGCTTGCTACTTACAGCGACCCTATGTACAACCGCTCTGAACTCTGCTCTGTCCTGTGCCAATCTCACTGTCCCGACACACTCATCCCAATTGCCCCAGTCACCGAATCAATCCATCTCCCAGAGGGTCTTCCCCTCCTGCGCCTGCCCTCCACCCTCCCAAGCATGATGTCTTTCTCCAAGGGCCGGTCCCTCCTTGCAACATGACCAAAATATGTCAGATGAAGTCTCAGAATCCTTGCCTCCAAGGAGCAGCCTGGTTTAACCCTCTCCAGGATGAATCTGTTTGTTCTCTTAGCAGTCCATGGCACCCTCAGCACTCTTCTCCAACACCAAAGCTCAAAAGCTATGATAAAGGCTAAAATTAAGATAAAAATAAATTCACCAATCAGAGGGAAAAGCACATTAAATAAAAAGAAATTGACCAATAGGAGAAAAGAAAACACATAAAAAGAAAAACATCTTTTACTATGGTTATTATCAAGTTTCTTGCCTAAAACAATTACAAAAGCATAATAAAATACATCAAAAGAAATGTTTGAAAGTATCAGAGAGAAGCAGCAAGGTAGGAATTGAATGGCAAAGACCCCAGAATAAAAAAGGGCAGATGAAAAGAAATCCTTTTAATGAGGGCACTTTATTACACCCTACATTGTAATCATTGGCACTAAACACATCAGTAGCGTTTTTAAAAAAATGCTTTCAAACACGAAGAAAAATTTGGGCGTGGACAGTTTTACTTAATAATAGTTTCATTATGGAGAGGAAGCCTCTACAACTTTTCACTGCTATTTTTGTTAGGTGCCGTCAAGTCCAGTACAACACATAGCAACACTGTGAACAACAGATATGAGCCCTGTCCTATCCTGTATGTCCTTGCCATCTCTAACATGCTTGAAGCCATTGTTGCACATCGATGTCAATCCAATTGGTTGAGAATCTGCCTCTCTTTTGCTGATCTACCTTTCCAAGCATGATATCCCTTTCAAAGGAATGGCCTCTCCTAATAATATGATGTTGGATTATATCTCAACATAAAGAACAAAAATTTCTCATCACTGGTCTGATAGGCAGCATCTTAATAATTGTTGTCAACAATTGCCAGCAATTTCATCTTATTTGGATCTACACTCAACACCTTGGTACCAGCAATCAGAACATCTGGAGGCATATTGCATTGTGAAAGTTCACTGTCAAGAAATTGAGGAGCAATGATGTCACTTAGAAGACTAAGATGCACTGGAGTCATGTCATGATCTTTCAATTGCTTGCTATGCATCTGAGAGCTCGACAATAAAAAAGAATGACAAAAAGAATAATTGATGTTCTTGAGATGTGGCATTGGAGAAGACTACTGAATATTTCATGGACTACCCAAAATACCAAACAGATATGTCTTGGAGAAAGTACAACTCACGTGCTTTTTAGTGACAAAGATGATGAAGTTTACTCTCACATATTTTGGGTGTGTTATTAGGAGCAGCTAAAGGGACTTTATGCTTAGAAAGGTGAGGGTTGACAAAAGAGAAAAAGACCATCAGCCAGATGACTGACACAATGGCTACAGCAAAGGACTCACACATATCAGAAATTATGAGGACAGGGCAGGGCTCAGATCTGTTGTTCATAGGGTTCCTGTGATACTCAACTCAGCAGCATCTAACAACAACATGCCCAAAGTATTTGAGATGAACCTTTGTGATCCTAGCCTTCAAGACACACTGTGGTTGCACAATTATCCATGACCTATCTGTTTGTTCTTTTGGCAAATCCATGGGATATCTAGTACTCTTCTCCAACACCACTGCTCAAAGGCATCAATTCTTCTTCTGTCATCCTTACCACATATTAAATGATTGAAAGAACATAGACTGAATTAGGCATATCAGCCTTTTTCTTTTTGAACCTTAGTCTTTAAACTGACATTATTGCTCCTTAGTACTTCCCAGAGTTCCTGGAGAATAGATTTATGCAATGTAATACATTTTATGATGCAACCTTTCACTGAAATGTGATATGTAAGACCTGTGTTCCCATCAATATTTGTCCTCAAGTGAGCACTAAAGTGTTTTAGAAATGTAGCTTCCTAAAAAGCTCATTTTCATTTTCATCCCCTTCCCTATCAGCCTTGTCATTGGTAAAACTGAGCTCTGACCTACTCTTCAAAGTAATTATAAAACCTGAGTACCATGTTTTTGCTGCCGGGAACTAGAATCAATCCTCCCACTGAAAAGAAAATATAAAAATATCTGCATGAAATTATCTGAGACTAAAGGCATTTAAAAGTATCCAGCAAAGCTATGTGACAAAAAGGAAATAGAGAAAAAATGAGGTAAGAAAGGCATTTGGCAAGCCAGCCTTTGCATAAAGACTCATTTTTTGTAGGAAAGCTGAGAGGCTGAGTGATGAGTAAAACAGAGGTTTTGACAGTTAAAAAGGGTTGGTGGACAAATTCTGGAGTCCAGTAATTGCCAAAGGGGAGAAGAGGCAGTGAGATCTCTGAGCTTTTGGCACTAAATAACGATTTGCAGAATAAGTTCACCTTTAAATATCATAACTGTTTGCTAATTAGGAAACAGACCCCTAAATAACCTATAGGGAAAAAAAGCAAGTCAAGATGAAAATTGGGGGGAGGGAGGAAAATAAAAGATAAAAATTGGAAATCAATTAAATCTCAATTGTACTATTATTATTGTTGTTATGTGCCATCGAGTCACCTGTGACCCATAGTGACCCTATGTACAGCAGCTCTGAACCCTGCTCTGTCCTGAACCAGTCTCACTAATTCTGATACACCAACCCCATTGCCACAGTTACTGTATCAATCTATTTCATCCAGGGTCTTTCTCTTCTGCGCTGTCCCTCCTCCCTTCTAAGAATGATGTCCTTCTCCAAGGATCAGTTCCTTCTGACCACATACCCAAAGTATGTGAGATGGAGCTTCAAAATTCTAGCCTCCAAGGAGAAACCTGACTTCACCCTCTCAAAGACAGCCCTATTCATTTTCTTGGCAGTTCATGGTATGGTCAAGACTTCTCGGCACCACAACTTGAAGGCATTGATTCTTCTTCCGTTACACTTCATTGTCATTGTCATTGTCCAGCTCTCTGAAACATAACAAATAATTGTGAAGAGCATGGCCTGGATTAGGCACACCTTAGTCTCTAGACTGACATCCTTGCTCTTCAGTAGTCTGGAGAGGTTCTTGACAGCAGATTTACCCAATGCAATGAGTCTTTTGATTTCCTGACTGCTGGTGTTAAGAGTGTTGATAGTTTATCCAAACAAGCCATAGTGGTTAACAACCTCAATCTCTTCTCCATCTATTCTGCAAATTGGCCCAGTGGTGAGAATCTTTGTCTTTTTTATAATGAGCTTCTATACATATTGAAGACTACAGTCCTTGACCATCTGCTACAAGTGCTTCAGGTCTTCTTCAGTTTCAGCAAGCAAGGTTGTGTCATCTACAATGCAGATTGTTGATGAGTCTTATTCCAATCCTGATGCCACATCCCTCCTCATGAAGCCCTGTTTCCCAAATGATATGTTCCACATACAGATTGAAAAGGTACGGAGACAGGTTGCATCCTTGACACACTCATTTCCTGAATTTGAACCATGCAGTGTTTCCCTACTCTGTTCTGAAGACTCCTTCCTGGTATAAGTATAGATTTTACATAAGCACAAGCAGTTGTTCTGGGATTCCCATTTTCCTCAAGGTTAGCCACAATCTGTTGTGATCCTCACAGTCAAATGCCTTTGCATAGTCAATTAAACACAGATAGACATCCTTCTGGTACTCTTTGCTTTCTGCCAAGATCCATGTGACATTGGTAGTAATGTCTCTATTGCCACAACCTCCTCTAAAACCATCTTGTATTTTTGGTGGTTCTCTATCAATGTACTTTTTCAGTCACTTCTGGATAATTGTCAGGAGGATTTTGCTAGTGCGTAATAGTGATACTGTTAAAAAAATGTGAATTGCAATTAAATCCATTCCCAGAGGAAATACTTAAATGTATAGATAAGAAAATAACAATTGAAACTTTTCCAAGTGTTACTCCCCCCAAGAAAAAAATAAGTAGGAAGAAAGAGCCAGAAGATTTTACAAAGGAAAGAAAGGAAGGAAAACAGAATTTAATTGATAAACAATGCTGAAACCTGATTATTTAAAAGACTAGTGCTTGCTGCAGAAGGTCAATGACTGAAGCCTTCAATATGGATTGAAACTAAACATCAAGAAAACAAAGATTCTCACCACTAGGAAGATTGGCAGCATCATGATAGACGGGGAAGAGATTGATATTTTTAACAGCTTTAGTTTGCTTGGCTCTACAATCAACACTCTTGGTACCAGCAGCCAGGAAATTAAAAGATGAATTGCATTTGGAAAGTCCACTGTCAGAGACCTCTCCAAAGTACTGAAGAACAATGATATCAGTCTGGAGACAAAAGTGCCCCTGATACAGGCCTTGATCTTTGCAATTACTGCTGTGCATCAGAGAGCTGGACAATGACAAGGGATGATAAAAGGAGAGTTGATGCCTTTGAGCTCTCGTTCTGGAGATTATCGAATATACATACCATGGATTGCTATGAGAACAAACAAGTTCATCCTGTAGAGGGTGAAGTCAGGCTGCTTCTTGGAGGCAAGGATTCTGAATCTTCATCTGACATACTTTGGACTTGTTGCAAGGAGGGACCAGTCCCTGGAGAGGAACATCATGCTTGGGAGGCTGGGAGGGACAGCATAATAGAAGAAGACCCTTGATGAGATGGACTGATTCAGCCACTGGGATAAGGGGGGATGGACAGCACAAGAGAGGAAGACCCTTGATGAGATGGATTGATTCAGTCACTGGGGTAATGGGGGTAGGTGTATCAAAGATAATAAGATTGGCATGGGATAGAGCAGGGTTTAGGGCTGTTGTACATAGGGTCACTATGAGTTGCAGGGGACTCAATGGTATATAACAACAACAATGTCAATAATAGTATTTTTAATTTTTCAAGAGAAAATATATAACTAACATCAGGAACTAAACACAACATCATTAAAAAATTTATGTTATTTTTGTTATGTGTCATCCAGTTGCCTGTGACTCATGATAACCTTATGCACAATAGCCCTATCCAGCCCTTTCCTAAGCTAATCTCACTGTCTCTGACACACCTACCTCCACTGCCCCAGTCACTGTGTCAATCCATCTCATTCAGCGTGTTCTCCTGTAAAATTGCTTCACCAATCTAAGTATGATGTTCTTCTCAAAGGACCAGTCCTTCTCCAGGCAACATATCCAGCATATATGAGACAGAGCTTCAAGTATAGATATTAACATAATAACAGGAGAATATAAATAACTGTGCTTTAAATTTTAAAATTCAGATTCTGAGAAAAATAAGATACAACCTTGAAACTGACACAAGAAGAACTATAAGCTTAGAATCAATATACTGTCTAATAGTTTTCATTTTGACATTTAATTGTAAGTTTAAACTTTCCACACAAACACACATTCCAAAAGAAAATTCTAGAATCATTTGGCTTTATTAATTCACTCTTGAAACTATTTTAAAGAAAATATCTATTTTACAAAAATCTTACAAAGAATAAATAAAGGATACTTGCCTTTATTTTAATTTTGTGTATGTCTGTTAGGTGCCATTGAGTTAACTATGACTCATGTTGTTTTTGTTGTTAGCTGCCGTCTAGTCAAATGTGACCCATAGTTATCCTATAAACAACAGATGTGAACTCTGTTCTATCCTGTACCATTCTCACACTAACACACTAGAGTCAGTTGGGGCAGTCACTGTGTCATCCTCCTGGTTGAGGATATTCCTTTCCCTCACCGACCTTCTATCTTTCCAACCATGATGTCCCTCTGAAGTATTGAGGTGAAGCTTCATCATCTTTGTCTCCAAGGAGCATTCTGGCTGCACTTTCTCTGAGACATATTTGTTTGTTCTTTTGGCAGACCATGGGATGTTTCAGGACTCTTCTCTAACACCACAGCTCAAAGGCATCAATTTTTTTCTTTTCTGTTTTCCTTAGTCATTGTCTAGCTCCCAAATGCATAGCAATTGATCAGAAAGACCATGGCCTGAACCAGATGCACTGTAATTCTTGAAATTATATCACTGTTCCTCAATAATATGGAAACGTCTCTGACTGCAGAATTTCCCAGTGCAGTATGTCTCCTGATTTCCTTACCGCTGGAAAGGGTGTTAATTACCAATCCAAGTAAGAGTTTGTTGACAGTTTGTCTTTTCTCTATCATGATGTTGCCTATTGGTCCAAGGGTGAGAATTTTTGTTTTCTTGATATTGAAATGCAATCTATATTGAAGGCTGTGCTCTTTGATCTTCAAGAGTACTCTTCAAGTACTCCTCATTTTCAGCAAGCAAGCAGAAAACACTTCAAGTACTCCTCATTTTCAGCAAGCAAGACTGTGTCATCTGTATAACACAGGTCATTGATGACCTTTCCTCTGATCTTGATGCCACATTCTTCTTCATAGTGTTCAGCTTCGCAAATAATTTGCCCAGCATACAGACTGAATAAGTATGGAGACAGAATCCAACCCTCATGAACTCTCTTCTTAATTTTAAATCATGTAGTGTTTCCTTGCTCTGTTCACACAATAGCCTCTTGGTCTAGGTATAAATTTTGCATGAGCACAATTAACCGCTCTGGGATTCCCATTTTTCTTAATGTTAGCCATAACTTATTATGATCCACACAGTCAAATGTCTTTGCATAGTTAATAAGGCATAAATAGACATTCTTCTGGTTTTCTTTACTTTCAACAAGGATCCATCTGACATCAGCAATGATATCCCTGGTGCCACAGCCTTTTCTTAATCCTACTTGAATTTCTAGAAGTTCCCTATCTTTGTACTGTTCTAGCTATTTTTGAATGATCTTCAGCAATATTTTGCTTTCATGTGATATAAACACTATTTTTCAATAGTTTCCACATTCTGTTAGATCACCTTTCTTGGGAATGGAAATAAATAATTCCCAATAAGTTGGCCAGACAATTGCCCTTGAAATTTCCTGGCAAAGACTAGTAAGTGAGTACATCCAATTAGGACCTTGGGGGTGGGCCTTTGTGATTAAAAGTTGGTTGTGGCCTCAGTCCTGCAGCACTTGGGTCTTGTGTGAAGCCTGATTTTCTAATAGAGTTAAAAACTAAATTGTCAGTTTGTTGTATGCACGGAGAACATTATTATAACCGGTATTAGCACTTGTCTGTCAATTTACTTTACTGAGATAACTTGTGGATTGCTGTGATACTGAAAGCTATGCCAATGGTATATTAAATGCCACAAGGGTTACCCACGATGGACAAGTTTTATTAGAGCTCCCAAATTAAAACAGAGTAGGAAGCAGGGTAGGCCAACCACTTCTTAAATAAAAGGCCTCTGAAAACGCTATGAACAGTAGAGGAATGAGGATAGTTATAGTATTAGAGGTAGAGTCCAAATGACTCATAGCTGCCCTAGGAACCCTGCATCTTCCTCAGAATCTGCCCTGTGCATAAATCCACTGTGGAAGTCATTGTGTCAGTCCATCTCCTTTAGTCTTTCTCTCCTTCACTGATTCTCTACTTCTCCAAATGTTGAATTTAGTATCACCTTCAAAAATAGCCCAATTTTGCTTGAAACCATAAACAGCAAGTTTCAGGAAAAACTTAGATCAATAAATTGAATTTTTTTCAGGTTCATTTCTTCTAAGATTTGTTTGGGGTTTTGTTATTGTTATCGGTAGCCCTTGGTATGTAATCAATACTCTCCACCAATAACCACAGTTCAAAGTCATCAATTCTTCACTCTTCTTTATTCATTGTTTCACTTCCACATGAAGAAAAGGGGTTGAAAATGTCAAGGCTTGGGTCAGGAACACCTTGGTCATCAAAGTGAAAGCCTTTCTTCAAAAGGGACACTTTAAAGAGGGTAACAGTGTTACCCATCACAGTATGTCCTTTAATTTTTTCACTATTGTTTCTATGGACGTTGGTCCAAGTAAAAGAAATCCTTGACATCTTCAATATTCTGTCTGTTTATCATGATATTCCTTATTGATTCAGTTGTGAGGATTTTTGTTTTCTTTGTATTGAGATGTAATCCATACCAAATGCTATAATACTTAATCTTCACCTATGTTTCAAATCTTCATCTTCTGAAAGCAAGATTATGCTATCTATGTATTACAGATTGTTTTTAAAATTTCCTCAAATACTGACATTGTATTGTTCTTCATATAGTTCAATTTCTTTAATTATTTGTCCAGCATACAAATTGAATAGGTATCCATTTAGTACTCCCATGTCCTATTTAAACTACTGCTTCTTTGTCTATGCCTAGGTTTCACATGAGTATAATTACATGTTCTAAATTCCAATTTTACCCAATATTATCTATCATTTATTATACCTTATAAAGTTGAATACCTTTGCAAAGTCAATAAAACACAGATAAACACATTTCAGGGAGCTCTGGTTACCTTGCGGTAAGGAGTTACACTACCAATCCACAGGCACGAGATTCAAATGCACCAGCAGTTTCATGGAAGAAATATGGCCCAACCTCTACCATGTGACTTATAGCCTTTGAAAACACATTAAAGGGCCAGTTATGAATTTGCTCCTACTCAATGGCACAAAATAATAACAAAAACAAACATATTTCTGGTATTCTAGTAGTCAAGATTCATCTAACATCAGAAATCATGTATCTCATTTGATATCCTCTTTTGAATTCAACTTGAGTTTCTAGCAGTTCCTTGTCAATATACTGTTCTAATTGGTTTTTAAGTGATCTTTAGCAAGATTTTACTTATATATGGTATTAATGATGTTGTTGTTGTTAAGTGCTATGAAGTCACCTGTGACTCGTAGTGAACCTATGTACAAAAGCCCTAAACTCTGCTCAGTGATACTTGTGCCAATCTTACTGTCTCTTACTCACCTATCCCCATTACCCTAGTCACTGAATTGATCCATCTCATTGAAGGTCTTCCTCTCCTGTGCTGTCTCTCCATCCTCCCAAGTATGACGTCCTTCTCCAAGGACTGGTCCCTTCTTGCATCATGTCCAAAGTATGTCAGATAAAGCTTCAGAATCCTTGCCTCCAAAGAGCAACCTGGCTTCACGTTCTCCAGGACGAACCTGTTTGCCTAGAAGTTCATAGTATATTCAATACTCTATGATATTAATGATATTGTTTGATAATTTCCACATTGTGTTTGGAATGAGTATAAATATCATCTCTTTCAGTTAGTTGGCTGGTAAATGTCTCCCTAATATTTTGTATAAGGTTGTGAACACCCCTAGAGCTGATTCCATTTCCTGATACATTTCAATTGGTATGGTGGCAGTTTCTGGATCCCTGCTTTTTATCAATACTTTCAGTGAAGCTTGAATTTCTTCCTTCAGTACCACTGATTCTTTATCACATGCTACCTCTTGAAATGATTCTGTGTCAACCAATTCTCTTTGTATAGTAACTCTGTGTTTTCATCCAATTTTCTTTTGGTGGTGGTGGGGTGTGTGTGGATATGATCTGAATGAAAGAGTTCAAAGCAAATTTGTTATCTATTTAACCATTCATGCAGTTTATTTTATACTATTAATTGTTCTGTGTCATCTAATTGACTACAGCTCATAGAGACCCTAGAAAGAATAGCTGTGGACTCTGCCTATACTGAGCCAATCTCACCGTCTCCAAAACATCTGATCCCATTTCCCTAGTTACTCTGTCAATCCATCTCATCCAGGGTCTTCCTTTCTTTCTCTGTCCCTCAATCCATTCAAGCTTGATGATCTTCTCCAAGGACTTATCCCTCCTGGCAACATGCTCGAAGTATATGAGAAAGAGCTTCAAAATCACTGCCTCCAAAGAGCAACCTAGAACACTCTCTCCAGAACAGACCTGTTTGTTTACTTGGCTAACTTCACTAATTAACTTTAATTACAAAAGATAAGCAAACTGTAGGTGTGTCAAAGACAATAAAATTGGCAAGGGATAGAATG
>NW_006399835.1:12855923-12879534 GCF_000299155.1 Elephantulus edwardii | reverse complement strand
AAACACTGTTAGTGTTATGTGTCATCCAGTTGCCTGTGACTCATGATAACCTTATGCACAATAGCCCTATCCAGCCCTTTCCTAAGCTAATCTCACTGTCTCTGACACACCTACCTCCACTGCCCCAGTCACTGTGTCAATCCATCTCATTCAGCGTGTTCTCCTGTAAAATTGCTTCACCAATCTAAGTATGATGTTCTTCTCAAAGGACCAGTCCTTCTCCAGGCAACATATCCAGCATATATGAGACAGAGCTTCAAGTATAGATATTAACATAATAACAGGAGAATATAAATAACTGTGCTTTAAATTTTAAAATTCAGATTCTGAGAAAAATAAGATACAACCTTGAAACTGACACAAGAAGAACTATAAGCTTAGAATCAATATACTGTCTAATAGTTTTCATTTTGACATTTAATTGTAAGTTTAAACTTTCCACACAAACACACATTCCAAAAGAAAATTCTAGAATCATTTGGCTTTATTAATTCACTCTTGAAACTATTTTAAAGAAAATATCTATTTTACAAAAATCTTACAAAGAATAAATAAAGGATACTTGCCTTTATTTTAATTTTGTGTATGTCTGTTAGGTGCCATTGAGTTAACTATGACTCATGTTGTTTTTGTTGTTAGCTGCCGTCTAGTCAAATGTGACCCATAGTTATCCTATAAACAACAGATGTGAACTCTGTTCTATCCTGTACCATTCTCACACTAACACACTAGAGTCAGTTGGGGCAGTCACTGTGTCATCCTCCTGGTTGAGGATATTCCTTTCCCTCACCGACCTTCTATCTTTCCAACCATGATGTCCCTCTGAAGTATTGAGGTGAAGCTTCATCATCTTTGTCTCCAAGGAGCATTCTGGCTGCACTTTCTCTGAGACATATTTGTTTGTTCTTTTGGCAGACCATGGGATGTTTCAGGACTCTTCTCTAACACCACAGCTCAAAGGCATCAATTTTTTTCTTTTCTGTTTTCCTTAGTCATTGTCTAGCTCCCAAATGCATAGCAATTGATCAGAAAGACCATGGCCTGAACCAGATGCACTGTAATTCTTGAAATTATATCACTGTTCCTCAATAATATGGAAACGTCTCTGACTGCAGAATTTCCCAGTGCAGTATGTCTCCTGATTTCCTTACCGCTGGAAAGGGTGTTAATTACCAATCCAAGTAAGAGTTTGTTGACAGTTTGTCTTTTCTCTATCATGATGTTGCCTATTGGTCCAAGGGTGAGAATTTTTGTTTTCTTGATATTGAAATGCAATCTATATTGAAGGCTGTGCTCTTTGATCTTCAAGAGTACTCTTCAAGTACTCCTCATTTTCAGCAAGCAAGCAGAAAACACTTCAAGTACTCCTCATTTTCAGCAAGCAAGACTGTGTCATCTGTATAACACAGGTCATTGATGACCTTTCCTCTGATCTTGATGCCACATTCTTCTTCATAGTGTTCAGCTTCGCAAATAATTTGCCCAGCATACAGACTGAATAAGTATGGAGACAGAATCCAACCCTCATGAACTCTCTTCTTAATTTTAAATCATGTAGTGTTTCCTTGCTCTGTTCACACAATAGCCTCTTGGTCTAGGTATAAATTTTGCATGAGCACAATTAACCGCTCTGGGATTCCCATTTTTCTTAATGTTAGCCATAACTTATTATGATCCACACAGTCAAATGTCTTTGCATAGTTAATAAGGCATAAATAGACATTCTTCTGGTTTTCTTTACTTTCAACAAGGATCCATCTGACATCAGCAATGATATCCCTGGTGCCACAGCCTTTTCTTAATCCTACTTGAATTTCTAGAAGTTCCCTATCTTTGTACTGTTCTAGCTATTTTTGAATGATCTTCAGCAATATTTTGCTTTCATGTGATATAAACACTATTTTTCAATAGTTTCCACATTCTGTTAGATCACCTTTCTTGGGAATGGAAATAAATAATTCCCAATAAGTTGGCCAGACAATTGCCCTTGAAATTTCCTGGCAAAGACTAGTAAGTGAGTACATCCAATTAGGACCTTGGGGGTGGGCCTTTGTGATTAAAAGTTGGTTGTGGCCTCAGTCCTGCAGCACTTGGGTCTTGTGTGAAGCCTGATTTTCTAATAGAGTTAAAAACTAAATTGTCAGTTTGTTGTATGCACGGAGAACATTATTATAACCGGTATTAGCACTTGTCTGTCAATTTACTTTACTGAGATAACTTGTGGATTGCTGTGATACTGAAAGCTATGCCAATGGTATATTAAATGCCACAAGGGTTACCCACGATGGACAAGTTTTATTAGAGCTCCCAAATTAAAACAGAGTAGGAAGCAGGGTAGGCCAACCACTTCTTAAATAAAAGGCCTCTGAAAACGCTATGAACAGTAGAGGAATGAGGATAGTTATAGTATTAGAGGTAGAGTCCAAATGACTCATAGCTGCCCTAGGAACCCTGCATCTTCCTCAGAATCTGCCCTGTGCATAAATCCACTGTGGAAGTCATTGTGTCAGTCCATCTCCTTTAGTCTTTCTCTCCTTCACTGATTCTCTACTTCTCCAAATGTTGAATTTAGTATCACCTTCAAAAATAGCCCAATTTTGCTTGAAACCATAAACAGCAAGTTTCAGGAAAAACTTAGATCAATAAATTGAATTTTTTTCAGGTTCATTTCTTCTAAGATTTGTTTGGGGTTTTGTTATTGTTATCGGTAGCCCTTGGTATGTAATCAATACTCTCCACCAATAACCACAGTTCAAAGTCATCAATTCTTCACTCTTCTTTATTCATTGTTTCACTTCCACATGAAGAAAAGGGGTTGAAAATGTCAAGGCTTGGGTCAGGAACACCTTGGTCATCAAAGTGAAAGCCTTTCTTCAAAAGGGACACTTTAAAGAGGGTAACAGTGTTACCCATCACAGTATGTCCTTTAATTTTTTCACTATTGTTTCTATGGACGTTGGTCCAAGTAAAAGAAATCCTTGACATCTTCAATATTCTGTCTGTTTATCATGATATTCCTTATTGATTCAGTTGTGAGGATTTTTGTTTTCTTTGTATTGAGATGTAATCCATACCAAATGCTATAATACTTAATCTTCACCTATGTTTCAAATCTTCATCTTCTGAAAGCAAGATTATGCTATCTATGTATTACAGATTGTTTTTAAAATTTCCTCAAATACTGACATTGTATTGTTCTTCATATAGTTCAATTTCTTTAATTATTTGTCCAGCATACAAATTGAATAGGTATCCATTTAGTACTCCCATGTCCTATTTAAACTACTGCTTCTTTGTCTATGCCTAGGTTTCACATGAGTATAATTACATGTTCTAAATTCCAATTTTACCCAATATTATCTATCATTTATTATACCTTATAAAGTTGAATACCTTTGCAAAGTCAATAAAACACAGATAAACACATTTCAGGGAGCTCTGGTTACCTTGCGGTAAGGAGTTACACTACCAATCCACAGGCACGAGATTCAAATGCACCAGCAGTTTCATGGAAGAAATATGGCCCAACCTCTACCATGTGACTTATAGCCTTTGAAAACACATTAAAGGGCCAGTTATGAATTTGCTCCTACTCAATGGCACAAAATAATAACAAAAACAAACATATTTCTGGTATTCTAGTAGTCAAGATTCATCTAACATCAGAAATCATGTATCTCATTTGATATCCTCTTTTGAATTCAACTTGAGTTTCTAGCAGTTCCTTGTCAATATACTGTTCTAATTGGTTTTTAAGTGATCTTTAGCAAGATTTTACTTATATATGGTATTAATGATGTTGTTGTTGTTAAGTGCTATGAAGTCACCTGTGACTCGTAGTGAACCTATGTACAAAAGCCCTAAACTCTGCTCAGTGATACTTGTGCCAATCTTACTGTCTCTTACTCACCTATCCCCATTACCCTAGTCACTGAATTGATCCATCTCATTGAAGGTCTTCCTCTCCTGTGCTGTCTCTCCATCCTCCCAAGTATGACGTCCTTCTCCAAGGACTGGTCCCTTCTTGCATCATGTCCAAAGTATGTCAGATAAAGCTTCAGAATCCTTGCCTCCAAAGAGCAACCTGGCTTCACGTTCTCCAGGACGAACCTGTTTGCCTAGAAGTTCATAGTATATTCAATACTCTATGATATTAATGATATTGTTTGATAATTTCCACATTGTGTTTGGAATGAGTATAAATATCATCTCTTTCAGTTAGTTGGCTGGTAAATGTCTCCCTAATATTTTGTATAAGGTTGTGAACACCCCTAGAGCTGATTCCATTTCCTGATACATTTCAATTGGTATGGTGGCAGTTTCTGGATCCCTGCTTTTTATCAATACTTTCAGTGAAGCTTGAATTTCTTCCTTCAGTACCACTGATTCTTTATCACATGCTACCTCTTGAAATGATTCTGTGTCAACCAATTCTCTTTGTATAGTAACTCTGTGTTTTCATCCAATTTTCTTTTGGTGGTGGTGGGGTGTGTGTGGATATGATCTGAATGAAAGAGTTCAAAGCAAATTTGTTATCTATTTAACCATTCATGCAGTTTATTTTATACTATTAATTGTTCTGTGTCATCTAATTGACTACAGCTCATAGAGACCCTAGAAAGAATAGCTGTGGACTCTGCCTATACTGAGCCAATCTCACCGTCTCCAAAACATCTGATCCCATTTCCCTAGTTACTCTGTCAATCCATCTCATCCAGGGTCTTCCTTTCTTTCTCTGTCCCTCAATCCATTCAAGCTTGATGATCTTCTCCAAGGACTTATCCCTCCTGGCAACATGCTCGAAGTATATGAGAAAGAGCTTCAAAATCACTGCCTCCAAAGAGCAACCTAGAACACTCTCTCCAGAACAGACCTGTTTGTTTACTTGGCTAACTTCACTAATTAACTTTAATTACAAAAGATAAGCAAACTGTAGGTGTGTCAAAGACAATAAAATTGGCAAGGGATAGAATGTGTTTAGGGTTGTTGTACATAGTGTTGCTATGAGTTGCTGGTGGCTCAATGGCAAATAACAACAACAACAAGTTGCCATGGAGTGGACTATGACCCATTGTAATCCTATTAATGAGGAATCTGAACCTTGCACTACCCTGTGCCATCGTCAACATCATTTTTGCTACATTTGAGACCATTGTTACAGTCAATATATCAATCTATGTCATGGAGTGATATATGTGTGTGTGTGTGTGTGTGTATACACACATATATATTATATATATGCATATATAACATACGTGTATATATCATTATGCGTGTATATATATACATATATACATGTGTGTGTGTGTGTGTGTGTATAGTTGTATACTATTGAGTGATAACAAACCCATAGCTGACCCTCCAGCAGGTTTTCAGAGGTAGTTAATTGCAAAGGAGAAGGTTGCCCATCTTTCTCTCTAGGGGCAGTTAGTGTATTTGAACCTCTGCCTTCAGGATTACAACATAGCTTCTTACCACTCGGCCACCAGATGTATATTAAAAAGAAAATATACCTTTCTAGTATTTTCATGTTTATTGTTAAGCTATCCAATATCAGTCAATAAATAAGAGAAGGATGCGATTCACTTGGGGGGAAAAATAATAACAAGCTACATTGGTTACTTAGGAACCAATTCAATGCATTTGTAAGTTTGTGATTAAATTTGGAATTTTCAATTGCTTTATTGTTGTGGTCAGCTATGCATTTGTTTAGACTCAATTGCAATGACTTGAATTTTAGTTCTTATTATTAGAAAACTAAAATTATCTGAAAGACAATCATATTATTTGGAATATTAAATAAGAAATTTCTTCACTGTGTTAGTCAGACTAATACTTATTTTAAACTCCTTAGCCATTTGACCTGGTATATCAAAATCATCTGAGTTAAACCCTGCCAAAGAGCAGCATGGTAGAGCTCAAACTAATCTAAAGAAAATACTCCCTTAGAATGTTTATCTAATAACAAGTGACTAGTGTGAAACTTTATAAAACCTTAAATAACCTTCATAGACACTTGCAAGTTTTCCATATAATTATTTATTTTAGTTTCATGGAAACCTATATCACTATAAAAATAAATAATATTTCCCCAACACAACAAAAGAGATTGTAATAGAGAATAGGTTTTTGGGCTCAGGCAGAATTTAGTTATTTCTTCACATTAGTTCTTTAATAAAACAAAATCTATTCTGGACTAATCTAAATAAAAATATTTTATACACTCATAAAGAATAAAGATAAAATAGAAATAAACATTTATTAATAAAACCGTATTAATATAAATAACATCTGTTGGTCCCACGAAGACAAATACTGTGTAAGACCATTATTGTAAAATGAGTATAATGATCCAAGAGGAGTGGGAGAGGCTGGAAGTAGGGCGATGCAGACGTACAGGGGTAAGAGGGGATTAATCACTGGATTGTACAATTTGATGGATGGGGGGGTGAGGTAAGTCAAAGAATTTGTTTCAATTTGTATTAGAATTTTGTAAATAAACTAGTGAAAAAAATACATTAAAAGATTTTAAAATAGCAAAAATAAAGGTCAATGTAGTAACCACCTTTGGAAATATAAAGTTTGTTTCTACATAAAATATTTTTATCGTAGGAGTATGCAATGAGGGTTGCAGAGTGGATTATATTTGGGGTAGGGGGTGGGGTTTGGGGAGGTGCGGGGGGGGATTGTGTACCAATGAGGGAGTTTTTCTTTTGCTTTTCAAGGAGAGGAGCAAATGGGGGGGAGGGGTTTGTGCGGGTAGAAGGGTGCAACAATGAATGAATGGAATCCCAAAATCTCTGTAGATGTTCATTGAAATGAAAAATAAACAACCTAAATTTAAAAAAAATATATAATATTCATGGAGGAAAGTCTATAAAACATGGATTCTTCTGAAAATATTCTAGTTAGTCACTTATTTTCCTTTCTGAACCAATAATATCTAGACAACAACTATATAAAATAGTCATCCTGAACTTTCTAAAGATTAAATCCCTGTGCTCATCAAAAACCTTTTCCAATAGGGTGAAAAGAAAACTTACCAACTGGGAAAAGACATTTGGCAATATTGTCTCAGACAAGGCTCTCATAACAAAAGGTTACACAATACCACTGGACCTCCAGAAGAAGAAGACTGATAGCCCAATTACCAGATGGGGAAAAGACATGGAAAGACTTTTCACAGAGGAGGAAATTCATATGGTCAACAGACACATGAAGAAATGCTCAAAATCACTGGCAATATAGGGATGCAAATCAAAACCACCACGAAATACTATCTCACTCCAGTAGCCATGGAAAAGTTTAGCAGGGCAGCAAGTAATAAATGTTGGAGAGGGTGTAGAGAAGTGAAAAGTTTCATACGCTGTTAGTGGGATTATAAAATGGCACAACCACTCTGGAAGACAGTTTGGCATTTTCTTGCAAAGTTGAACATAGAAACTCCATATGACCCAGCCACTCTACTACTAGGATTATATATCAAGGAAATTAGAACTGAAACACAGAGATTTGTACACCAATGTTCATATCAGTATTATTCACCATCACAAGAATGTGGAAACAGCCAGAATGTCCAATCACAACTGGGTGGATTGAGAAATTGTGGTACATTCACACAAAGGAATACTATACAGCACTCAGAAGCAACGATTTCAAAAAATACTACATAAGTTAGGAGAGACTGGAGAGCATTATGCTGAGTAAACTAACTCAGTCTCATAAGAACAAATACTGCTTAAGACCACTACTGTAAATGCAGAAGGATAACTAGTAAAACATTTATGGGGACCCAAAGTAATAGATGTGGGGGCAGAGGAGTTAGGATTGTTGTTGTTAAGTGCCTTTGAGTCATTTGTGACACATAGCGACCTTATGTACAACAGCTCTGCACCTAGCTCTATCTTGAGCCAACCTCATCTTCTCACACATCCACTTCTATTACCCAAGTCAATTCATTTCATCCAGGGCCTTCCTCTCTTGCATTGTTCCTCCACAAACCCACCCCAAACGTAATGTCCCTTTCCAAGGACTGATCCCTCCTCGCAACAGGCCCAAGGTACGTCAGATGGAGCTTCAAAATCCTTCCCTCTAAGGAGCAGCCTGGTTTCACCCTCTCCAAGACAAATAAAAGACCAAAGTGGATGTCCAAAGAGACTGAATATTGCACTAGAATTCCATGAAGCCAAAGCAAAGGGAAGAAATTAAGATGTTAAGAAGCTGAACAGAAGATTCCAAAGGGCAGAATAGGAAGACAAAACAAAGTATTACAATGAAATGCGCAGAGTTGGAGTCAGAAAAATCAAAAGGGCCCAACTCACTCAGCATTTCTTAAGCTGAAGGAACTGAAGGCTTGAGTTACAATTCAAGGCTCCAGTTACAATACTTAACGATGTTTTGGGAACAATATTAAATGACCCAGGAAGCAGTAAAAGAAGATGAAAGGAATATACAGTCATTGTACCAAAAAGTTGGCTGACACAAAAGAATTTCATGAAACAACATATGATCAAGAGCCTATAATGATAAAGGAGGAAGATTAAGCTGCTCTGAAGGAAATGGCAAAAAAAAAGGCCCATGGAATTGACAGTGTACCAATTGACATATTTAATAAATAGATACTGCACTGGATGCCCTCACCAAGTTGTGCTAAGAAATTTGGAGTGAGAATGGGTAGGGGCAAAATCACAGGGTTGTGCAATTTGATGGGCATAGGGAAGAAGTAAAGGAAATAAGAAATATTTGGCAGGGACCTGTAAAGATAGGGTGATGATGGGCATAGTGTAATGGTGATTCTTTTTAAAAAATCTCATTCATGGGAATGATTGTTGAAACACAATAAAAAAATTAAGGTACAATACCGTAGTTCCACTAGTTGTATTTTCTAGTTGGGTGCAAGGTGATACAAAACTGTCTGCAGAAATGGTGAAATTCTTGAAAGACATAAACTATCTGATAATTATTGTAAGGCATTAAAATATCTAGTCTTTTTTCAGATAGAAAGCTAGATACATGATAGATAGATAGATAGATAGCTAGATAGATAGATAGATAGATAATTTTTCAGAAAGAAAAATAAATTGGGCTGAGTCTTAGATAAATTTAAGTGATGGTATTTACTCTTGTTTTTCTTGATGCATCTCTTCTTATGACATATTGTTCCAAATGTTTTTGGATAATTTTCAGCAGAAGCTTGCTTGCATATGATATTAATGATATTGTTCAATAATTTCCACACTCTGTTGAGTCACCTTTCTTTGGAATGGGAACAAATCTCGATCTTTTCCATTCAGTGGGCCAGCTGGCTGTTCTCCAAATTTCTTGGCACAACTAAGTGAGCACATCCAGGGCAGTGTCTGTCTGTTGAAATATGTCAATTGGTATGCCATCAACTCTTGGAGCCTTGTTTTTTGCCAATTCCTTCAGAGTAATTTGAACTTCCTCCTTCATCAACATAGGCTCTTGCTCATAGGTCATTTCATGAAATTCCTCTGTGTCAGCCAATTCCTTCTGGTACAGTGACTCTGTGTATTCCCTCCATCTTCTCTTGATACTTCCTGGATTCTTTAACATTCTATCCAAAGTATCCTTAAGTATTGCCACCCATGGCTTGAATTTGTTTTTTAGCTCCTTCTGCTTAAGAAACGCTGAGTGAGTTCAGCCCTTTCAATTTTCCGACTCCAGCTCTCTGCACATTTCATTATAGTATCTTGCTTTGTTGTCCCGGGCTGCCTTTTGAAATTTTCTGTTTAGCTCTTTGATTTCTTGGTTTCTTCCTTTAGCTTTGGCTTCTCAGTTCTCTAATGCAATATTCAGAGTCTCATCTGACATCCATCTTGGTCTTTTCTTTTTTTTTTTAGCCTTTGTAATGATCTTTTGCATTCTTCATGGACGATTTTCTTTACATCCTCCCAGAGCTTGTTTGGGCTAAGCTCATTGGTGCTCAAGGCCTCAAACCTCTTCCTGAGATGGTTTTGAAATTTCAGTGGGATAGACTTAAGATCAAATTTTGGTTCCCATGTACTTGATTTAGTTTTCCTCAACTTCAGCTTGAACATGCATATGAGTAGTTGGTGGTCTGTCCCACAATAGGTACCCAGCCTGGTTTTCACTACTAATATTGAGCTTCTCCACCTAGTTTTTCCACAAATGTAATCTATTTGATTCCTATGCATGCCATAGGAACAATACGTCAACAGAAAACTGCCAAATGTACAGGCTGAACTTAGAAGAGGTCATGGTACTAGGCATATTATAGCTAATGTCAGATGGATCTTGGCAGAAAGCAAAGAATACCAGAAGAATGTCTTTCTGTGCTTCATTGACTATGCAAAGGCTTTTGACTGTGTGGATAACAACAAGCTGTGGCTGACTCTGAGAAGAATAGGAATCCCAAAACATTTGACTGTGCTAATGAGAAACCTATACTTGGACCAAGAGACAGTTGTCAGAACAGAGCAAGGAGACACTACTTGGTTCAAAATCAGGAAGGGGGTCCGTCAAGGATGTATTCTGTCTCCATATCTTCTCAATCTGATCATCCGAGACACTGGGCTATACGAAGAGGAATGTGGCATCATGATTGGTGGAAGAGTCATCAAAAACCTGCGTTATGCAGATGACACAACCCTGCTTGTTGAAACTGAGGAGGACCTGAAGCGCTTGCTGCAGAAGGTCAAAGACTACAGCCTCCTATATAGATTGAAGCTCAACATCAAGAAAACAAAGATTCTCACCACTGGACCAATGGGCAGCATCAGTATGGATGGTGAAGAGATTGAAATAGTTAACAGTTTTCATTTACTTGGTTGGTTCCTCAACACTCTTGGTAACAGCAGCCACGAAATCAAGAGACAAATTGCATTGGGAAAGTCGGCTGTGAGAGACCTCTCAAGAGAACTGAAGAGCAACGATGTCAGGCTAGAGACTAAGGTGTACCTGATTCGGGCTATAGTCTTCGCAATTACCTGCTATGCATCAGAGAGTTGGACAGTGAATAGGGTTCATAGAAAGAGAATTGATGCCTTTGAGTTGTGGTGCTGGAGAAGAGTGTTGAATATACCATGGACTGCTAGGAGAACAAACAAGTTATCCTGGAGAAGGTGAAGCTGGAATGCTCCTTGGAGTCAAAGATTCTGAAGCTTCGTCTGACATGCTTTGGGCATGTTGCAAGGAGGGACTGGTCCTTGGAGAGGGACATCATGTTTGGCAGAGTGGAGGGGCGGTGAAGGAGAGGAAGGCCTTCAACGAGATGGATCGATTCTGTGACTGGAGTGGTGGGAATAAGTGTGTTTGAGATGGCTAGGTTGGCACAGGATAGAACAGCGTTTAGAGCTCTTGTACATAGGGTCACTTTGAGTCACAAACAACTCGATGGCACATAACAACAACAACAACAACAATGTCTCTTCTTAATTGTCTAATAGTTTCCTAGAAGTAAATTTTTAAAACAAAACACAAATCATCCTGAAGAAGTGAGTTAGTTTTATAATGGTCAAATTTCAAATCTATATATAAATGGTCAAACAAGACTGAAGAATTAATGCCTATGAATTGCAATGTTAGTGAACAGTAGTGAATATTCCATGGGTAGATAGAACACCAAGTCTCTCCTGAAGGAAGTGGAACCAGGACACTCCTTAGAGTCAAGGATAGTACAACTTCATTGCACATGCTTTGGCCATGTTGTCAAGAGCAGACAGTTCTTGGAAAAAATATATGGAAAAAATTGGAAGGTCATAAAAAGAGAGTAAGACCCTCAACAAGATGGACTGACACTGTGGCTGTAATAGTGAACCCAAGTATACCAGAGATTGTGATGCTGGCACAAGATAAGGTAAGATTTCAATCTATTGTTCCTCCGATCCTATTTGACTCTATTGCACCTAACAAGATATAAATGGTCAAGTATATGAAATCTATAATCCATAGTAAAAGATAGCTCAGGATAGAAGTCCAATCAAAAATTTCAAGAGCGTTGATGGAAGAATTAATAAGTAAATCCTATGAAATAGCCACCACCGACATGTGGACTCAGTACAGTTTACTGAGATATGGCAATTATTTTGAATCAAGTAACAATTGCATACCTATTAACATAAATTCTTTTCTACAGGTGGCATTCTATGTTGTAACTATTGCCTCAGAGCTGCCTTAGAGGGTAAACCCATGGACAAAAATAATCTCAACACTATAACGTGAAGTCCGTCTTTTCAAAATAGTCTCCATTCTTTGGAATGTAACAAAGGTTGAGATTCAACAGTTTTTTCGTTCCTGTGCATCAACTTTCAGCCAAACACTTGCTTGGCATTGTCTAGTTGACTTTGACTCCGTGACTCCATAAACAACAGATCTGAAACATACCCTATCTTCATGATCTATGTTTATGATCTCTGACATGCTTAAGTTCACTGATATAGTCACAGTGTCAATTCAAATTGTTGAAGGTCTTCCTCTCTTTCTCCAACCCTTCACTTTCCCAGAAAGATGTCTTTTTCCAAGGACCAGCCCCTCCTGACAACATGCTTAAAGTATATGAGATGACAGACAGGCCTGTCAAGTTAAGCAGGGAGCTCTGATAGGGTAGTCCAGAGGGAGTTGCATTACTAACCTTAAGACCACCTTTCTAAATTCTAATTCACTAGGAGAAAAGATGGGCAATCTCCTAAGGTATAATTTACAGCTGAATCTCAGGCAATTATATCACGAAAATTAGCATATGTTACTTAAGGAAAAGAAAAATTATTAAAAATGATCTTAGTTCTTGACTATAGTCCCAAACAAATCGTGACTCACTGGAGTAGAGAAACAATCATGAATCATGTTAGTCATTTTCAACCTTTACAATTACAACTTGCTCAGCTCCACAATCAACACTTTTGGCACCAGCAGTCAAGAAATCAGAAGACGAATTGCATTAGGTAAATCTGATTGTCAAAGACCTTTCCAGAGTACTGAGAAGCAATGATGTCAGTCTAGAGACTAAGGTGCGCCTGATCCAGTCCATGGTCTTTGCTATTATGTGCTACGCCTCAGAGAGCTGATGACTAAGGATGATAGAAGAATTGATGCCTTTGAGTTGTAGTGCTAGAGAAGAGTCGTGAACATACCATGGATGGCCAAGAAAACAAATAGATCTGTCTTGGAGAGGATAAAACCAATTTTCTCCTTGGAAGCTAGGATTCTGAAGCTTCATCTCACATACTTTGGGCATGTTACCAAGAGGGACTGGCCCTTGGAGAAGGACATCATGCTCAGAAGAGTAGAGTGACAGCACAGGAGAGGAAGACCCCAGATGAGATGGATTGATACAGTAACTAAAACAATGGATTGGTGTATTGGCATCAGTGAGATTGGCTCAGAACAGAGCACGGTTCAGAGCTGCTGTACATAGGGTCACTATGAGTCTCAGGTGACTGGACAGCACATAATAACAACAACAACATTGTAGCATCAGTAAAAGACAATCTGTGGAAACTCTGGTATCATAGACTATAGAAAGCTGTACTACGAACCCAAAAGCCACATCTTTCTGGGAGTTTGAAGCCACCAACTCTTCTAGGATGAAAAAGGGACAATCTCCTCACATATGATTCACAGCCTCAGTTATGAGTCAGTTCTGACTTGACAGCAATGAGAGAAAGAGCTTTTCTTATATATATCCCAGGTGGCATAGTGGTCAAATATTTAGTTGCTTGCCATACAGTGGTAACTTGTGGTTGCTGTGAAGCTGAACACAGTGACACTGACATGTCAAATGCATTAATGGTTACACATGGTGGACAGTGTTTGTTGATGCTCCACAATTAAAATAAGCTTGGAAGCAGGAGTGGCATCCACTTCCATAACAGCTTGCCTCCAGAAACCCTATGAACCTGGAGAAAGGATGAAAATCACACAAGTGTAGAGCACTTTCATTCATAGGGTTCTATGAGTCGCCTACGACTCGACAGAACTTAACAACAACAACAATAACCAAAAAGTCAGTGGTTCAAACTGACCAGCCACTCCACAGAAGGTGAGGCAGTCTGTTTTCATGGAGATTACAACCTTGGAATCCCTATAGTGCAGTTCAACTCTATCTTGTTGCATTTCTGTAAGTCAGAATTGACTTAAGAGCAATGGATTATCCACTATTTGGAGTCCCTGAATGGCACAAACAGTTCCAGAAGTTCAGTATTTGGTATTTACTACCATCCAACAGAAAATGAGGGACAAGTGGATTAAATAATTTGTGCATGTCACACATGTTAATGGCAAACTCAAACCATTCTGTAAATCTAAAAATTTTTCACAAATCACGAAGGCAAAAACTTGAAATGTAAAATACTGTGAGGAAATAGACACACAAATACATCACCAATAAGAATTCAGATCCTTGGGATTCTAGGTGATGGAAACTTTCACTCACCTCAGTCTAATTATTCTGTAGTTAACACGCCAGTGAACTTGCTACCTTTGAAGAAACAGGTATGATATGTTACTCATTTCCTCAAAGAATGCATTTTTCTTTCTATGTACACTTAACTATGTCAGTCTAGAAACTAAGGTGTGACTGATCCAATCCATAGTCTTCGCAGTTATGTGCTGTGTCTCAGAGAGCCAATGACTAAGGATGATAGAAGAATTGATGCCTTTGAGTTGTGGTGCTGGAGAAGAGTCATGAACATATCATGGACTGCCAAGAAAACAAATGGCTCTGTCTTGGAGAGGGTAAAACCAAGTTTCTCCTTGGAAGCTAGGATTTTGAAGCTTTATCTCACATACTTTCGGCATGTTGCCAAGAGGGACAGAACCTTGGACAAGGACATCATGTTCAGCAGGGTGGAGGGACAGCTCAGAGTTCAGAGCTGCTGTATATAGGGTCACTATGGGTCGCAGGTGACTCAAAAGCATATAACAACAAAACATACACTTTTCAAAATTATTTCTTTGTTTCCATATAAGCATAAAAATATTCCCATTGTTGGAAACCAAGGCAGATGTCTAAGAAAGGAGACCTATTTTTAACCTAACTCCTCCATACCTCGTAGAAGCAACTCTCTAGTTAACATCTCCTCTCTTTTGTGTATTTACAAGACCGTTTCCTCCGCTTCCTACTGAAAAATGTCCAAGTACTTATTTCCAGACTGTTTAAGTTAGAGGAATGTAAACAAATGTTAATCAGTCTCAATTGTTTAAAAGTAGATCACAGATTTGTTTCCCTTTAAATTAAAAGACCTTGTAGCTGTTAATGTGAAAATAATGAAAGTTCAATAACAGCCTCCTTTTGTCTCTGAAAATAAAATAGTTTTGAAAATTTCCATTAATTTATATAAAAATTCGTTCTTATGCTATAAGTTTCAACTATTAATTCTGCTAAAATGTCATGATTTCCCATTATTTTATTTTACTACGTAATTTCATATAAAACACTGGATAGTAAGTGTAATAACTTTATGGGCTCAGGCTGCACATGGTACAAGGGGAAGAGGTTCTAAGGGGCAGTGACTTGGGCACCTTGGGGAGTAACAGCTTGTTACTGATGTCATGTGCCATCAAGTCGACTGAGGAATGTGGCATCAGGATTAGAGGGAGACTCATCAATAACCTGTATTATGCAGACGATACAACCTTGCTTGTTAAAACTGAGGACTTGACACACTTGTTGCAGAAGATCAAGGAATGCAGCATTCAATATAGATTACATCTAAATATCAAGAAAACAAAGATTCTTACCACTGGACCTAGAGGCAACATCTTGATGGATGGAGAAGAAATTGAAACTGTTAACAACTTCATCTTGCTTAGATCCACAATTAACATCTTTGGTACCAGCAGTCAGGAAACAGGGAGACGTATTGCACTGGGAATATCTGCAGTTAGGGACCTCTCCAAATTATTGAGGAGTAATGATGTCAGTTTAAGGACTAAGGTATGTCTAACTCAGGCCGTGGTCTAGCCGATCACTTGATATGCGTCTGAGAGCTAGATAATGAATTAGGATGACAGAAAAAGAATTGATGCCTAAAGCTGTAGTGTTGGAGAGGACCACTGAACATCTTATGGATGGCCAAAAGAACAAACAAATATGTCCTGGAGAGGGTGCAGCTGAAGTGTTCATTGGAGACAAGAATGACGAGGCTTCACCTCGTATACTTTGGGCATATTGCTAGGAGAGGTTAGTCCTTGGAGAGTTACATGATGCTCAAAAAAGTGGAGGGTCAGCAAAGGGGAGGAAGATGGTCAACAAGATGAATTGACACAATGACTGGTAGTGGGCGCTAATGTGTCAGGAAGTGTGAAGATGGCACAGGATAGGACAGGGCTCACATCTGTTATTCATAGGGTCGATATGAGTCATAGTCAACTCGGTGACACCTAAAAACAACAACCTAACAACATCCAGGGGAAGATCAGTTACAAAGCACTTCCAACTCAATGGCAATAAGTAGAGTCACTGATGATGTAAATACTAAAACTAAAGTAAGAAAAAGGTCAAGGTCTGTGTAGCATGGCAGGGCCAAGAAGAATCTATCTGGTGCTGCTTCCTCAGCACCTGCACAAGGCTGGGGCACAGCCCATGTGCACTCACACTCTGACTGGCAACAGAACCACTGCCTGCTAGATTCATGGGCTGCAATTCCAGTATAGCCATGATCACACTATACCACTGCCCCACTGCCTGGAGACCTCTGCCCTGACGCCTTGGGGACCATTGTCCTGCTGCCTGAAGACTGCTGCCCTGCTGCTTGAAGACTGTTGCCCTGCTGCCTGAAGACTGCTGCCCCGTCACCTAAAACCCACCCTGCTGCTGACTGTTGTCTGCACCAAGAGCACAAATATTACAGGTACTTTGGTCTTGAACATGACTATCTATATCATGTGGGATTTCTTAAGCTTAAGAAAAATAGGCCAGTTGGAGTAGAAGTTTCTGGAGGACAACAGTCTTTCTGATTCGGGCTGAGACCTAATTGGGGAGCACCAAGACAAAGGTCCTTCACAAAACATTACCAAACCCTGGGACATTATACAGTCACAACAACATAAAATGTACTAAGAAAAGACTCAAATAATGTCAATAAAAAAACAATCTCCCTCTGTCATCATGAAAAAAAAAGTAGATTCAATGAATACTCCAGAGAAATATGTTTATGTGGTATTATATGAATCACTACAGAAGAAGATGCAAATGAAGGAATAAACAATGCAAGCCTTTAAGAAAGCAAATACCCTAGAGACAGTGATCCAGAAGAAATATATTGATGAGGAGCAAATTGAACAGCTATGGAAGAAAATGCAAAACATGGAAAAAATAATTAATAGTAAGGATGCTATGAATAATGAATGAGTCAGAAAGCATTAAAAGAGGATGAAAGGAGTATATAAAGTCATTGTACCAAAAAGAAGTGGCTGACATAGAATAATTTCAAGAGACAACATATGATCAAAAGGGAATGGTGATAAAGGAGGACGTTCAGGTTGCTCTGAAGGACTTGGCAAAAAATAAAGGCCCAGGAATTGATGGAATACCAATTGACATATTTAAACAAACAGATGCTGCCCTGGATGTGCTCATCAAGTTGTGCCAAGAAATGTAGAGGACATCTACTTGGCCAACTGACTGGCAGAGATTGATATTTATTCCCATTGCAAACAAAAAAAAAAGTGACTTGACAGAGTGTGAAAATTATTGAAAAATAGGATTAATATCACACACTAGCAACATTCTGCTGAAGATTATCCAGATACGACTAGAACTAACTAACAGAAATACAAGCTGGGTTTAGAAGAGGTCGTGGCACTAGTGACATTATCACCAATGTCAGATGGATCTTGGAAGAAAGCAAGGAGTACCGGAGGAATGTCTATCTGTGTTTCATTGATTAAGCCAAGGCATTTGTCTGTGTGGATCACAACAAATTATGGCTAACCTTGATGAAAATGGGATTCCCAGAACACTTGATTGTGCTTATGCAAAACCTGTACTTGGACCAGGAGGCAGTCCTCAAAACAGAGGAGGGAAGCACTGCATCATGGTTCAAAATCAGGAAGAGAGTACATCAGGGATCTGTCCTGTTTCCATACCTTTTCAACCTCTATGCAGAACAGATCATTCGGGAGCCTAGGCTTTATGAGGAGGAATGTGGCATCAAGACTGGAGGAAGATTCATCAACAACCTACATTATGAAGATGACACAACCTTGCTTGCTGAAACTGAGGCAGACCTAAAGCACTTGCTGCAGAAGGTTAAGTACTGTAGTCTTCAATATGGATTGAAGCTCAACATGAAGAAGACAAAGATTCTCATCACGGTGCCAACTAGCAGTACCATGATGGATGGAGAAGAGATTGATGCTGTGAACAGTTACAGCTTGCTCAGCTCCATAATCAACACTCTTAACATTAGCAGTCAGGAAATCAAAACAGTAATTGCACTGGGTAAATCTGCTGTCAGGGACCTCTCCAGAGGTTGCTGAAAAGCAACGATATCCATCTACAGACTAAATTACACCTAATCCAGGTCATGGTCTTCAATGGTCTGACAATAACACTCAATGTGAATGGATAAAATGTGCCAATTAAGAAAAAAAGAGTAGCAGAATGGAAAAAAAAGCAAAGCCCATCAATCTGTTGCCTACCAGCGACAGATCTTAAAAAAGAAGACAAAGACAGACTCAAGATAAAAGTCTGGAGAAAAAATATACCAAGCAAATGGCAACCACAAGAAAGGACGAGTGGCAATACTAATCTTTGATAAAACAGACTTCAGAATGAAAACCACCATAAAAATATAAGGAATGACATTACAAACTGATTAAAGGCACAAAAGATCAAGAAGCCATAGCCTTGGTCGACCAGGTTATAAACCTGCAAAATGGATTTAAAGAAAAAAAACAGTTAAGAGAATTGAAGAGAGAAATAGTACCACAATAGTGGTAGGCTATTTCAACACACCACTTTCACCAAAGGATAGGTGAACTCAAAAGAAACTCAACAAAGATGCAGAAGATCTAAATTATATGATCAGTCAACTTGATCTTGTGGATGTATTCAGGATACTGTACCCAACTAAAAGTCAATTCACTTTCTTTCAAGTGCACATGGTACATTCTCCAGAATCTATCACATATTAGCACACAAAGCAAGCTTTAACAAATTCTAAAATATTGAAATGATGCAAAGTATTTTGTCAGGCCACAAGACCATAATAAAAAGAAATTAACCACAGGAAGGTAAAGCTTACAAAACCATCCATGTGAAAACTAAATAACTCTGTTATGACATGATTGGGTTATAAAAAAATAAAGAACGAAATAAAAAAAATTACTTGAGACAAGTGAAAATGAAAATATAACATACCAAAACCTCTGGGATACAGCAAAGGCAAGTACTCAGAAGGCAATTGACAGCAATATGCACGCACATAAAAAAAGAAGAAAGAAGAAAAATCAGTGTTCTAACTCAACAACTTTATCAAATAGAAAAAGAATAATAATCTAATCCTACAGTCTCTATAAGAAAAGAAATTATAAGGACAAGGGCTGAAATCAATGAGATAGAGAACAGAAATATACTGAAAACATCAATAAGAAAGGGTCAATAAAACTGACAAACTACTGGCAAACCAAATAAAAGATAGAAAAGATATAGACAACTCAATTAAGAAACAATGGAGGTGACATCACAACAAAACCAGGTGAAATTAAATCCATATTGGAATTCTATGAAAAGCTATACTCTGATAAGCTTGAAAACCTAGAGGAAATAGACAAATTTCTTGAAATTCATCCCCTACCCAGACTGGCACGGACAGATGTAGAACAATTAAGCAGATCCTTAACAAAAGAAGACATTGAAAAGGTCATTTAAAAAAAAAACAAAACTTCCCCTTAGAAAAGTCCTGGACCAGATGGCTTTACAGTTTAATTCTACCAAATATTCAGAAAAGATCTATCATCAATTTGACTTAAAGTATTTTTAAAAAAAAATAGAAGAAGGAACACTCCCAGAGTCATTCTATGAAGCAAGCATAACCCTAATACCAAAACCAGCAAAGATAATACCAAGTTAGAAAACTACAGCCCATTATCTCTCATTAATATAGATGTAAAAATCCTTAACAAAATCCTAGCCAAGAGAATCCAAAAACACATTAAAAAAAAGTGCATCATGACCAAGTGGGAGTTATAACAAGTATGTAAGGTTGTTTCAACATAAGAAAAACAAGCAAGTAATTCACCATATTGTTGTTGTTACGTGCCTTTGAGTTGTTTGTGACTCATAGCAACCTTGCACATTTCATTGTAAATTTTACTTTGCCTTTTGAAACCTTCTGTTCATGAAGCGAATAATAAGAACTGTATGATCTTAGCAATTGTTGCAGAAAAGACATTTTCAAAATCCAACACCTGGTCTTGATAAAGATACTCAGCAAAATTAGAAAAGAAAGGAATTTCCTCAACATAGTGAAAAGTATATATGTAAAACAGCATGGTACTAGCACAATGACCGGCACAAAGACCAATGGAAAAGAATTGAGAATCCAGAAATAAGCCCAGCTATCTATGGTCAACCAATATTCAGCAAGGAAATCAAAGCTATCATATGGGGAAATTATAACCTCTATAATAAATGGTGCTGGCAAAACTGGACTTCTACTTGCAGAAAGATGAAACAGGATCCACATCCCACACCATACACAAAAATCAACTCAAAGTGGATCAGAGACCTGAGATTAAAGCCAAAACCATAAAGTTCATAAGAGAGAAACTGGAATCAAGTTTAGACAGCCTAGTCTATGGTATACAGAGACTACCAAATACAGCCAGAAATGTACAATCTTGAGAGGATACAATTGTTGAATGGGACCTTCTAAAGATTAAATCCCTGTGCACATCAACATTTTTCCAAAAGAGTGAAAAGAAAGCCTACTGACTAGGAAAAAACATTGGGAATACTATTTCTGACAACGATCTCATATCAAAAGTTTACAGAATCCTACAGGGCCTCCAAAATAAAAAGACTGGTAACACAATTAAAAAATGGACAAAATACATGGAAAGACATTTTTTTCACAGAAAAAGATATTCAAATGGCCAACAGACACATGAAGAAATGCTCCAAATCACTTGCAATGAGAGATGCAAATCAATACCACAATGAAATGCCATTTCAATCCAATAGCAGTGGCAAAATTTAACAGGACAGCAAATAATACATGTTGGAGAGGATATGGTAAGATACAAACTCTTATATATTGTTGGTGGAATTGTAAAATGGCACAACTATTCTGGAAGGCAGTTTGATGGTTCCTCAGAAAGATGAACACAGAAATTTCATATGACTCAGCTACTACACTGCATGGAATATACCCTGAGAGAATAAAAACAGAGGCAAAAACCAGACTTTTATACCAATGTTCAAAGCAGTATTATTCACCATCATAAGAACTTGCTAACAGGACAAATGTCCAACTACAATCAAATGGATTGAGAAATGACGGTATATTGACACAATGGAATACTATGCAGCAAGCAGGAGGAATGATTTTGTAAATTGCTACCTAACTTGGAGGGACTGGAAAGCATTATGCTAAATGAACTAACTCAGTCCCATAAGGACAAATACTGTTTAAGACCATTATTGTAGAACGTTTATGAGGATCCAAGAGAGCTAAGGTGGGACCAGAAGTATGAAAACGGGCAGCATATTAGGGGAGTGTAGGGTTTAATCATAGGCTCATACAATTTGATGGGTGATGGGAGTGCTGGGTAAGGGAAATAGGAACAATGTTGTATGAAAAATAATGTATACAAACTTTGTAAGTAAACTAGTATAAAATAAAAATTTTATTTAGAAACAAAAAATGCTGAACATAGAAATTCCATGACCCAGCTATTCCACTGCTTGAAATATCCCTCAAGAAAATTAGAACTGAGACTCATTGGAGATTTGTAAACCAGTGTTCATAGCAAAATTAGTCACCATCAGAAGAACATAAAAATAGCCCAAACGTCCAACTACAATCAAATGGACTGAGAAATTATGGTACATTTATACAAAGGAATTTGAAAATCACTACCTAACTTGGGAGGGACTGAACAGCATTATGCTAAGTGAACTAACTCAGTCCCATAAGGACTGTATAAGACCCTTATTGGAAAAATAGAAAGATAATTAGTAAACCGTGTATAAGGATCCAAGCAGGCGTTTGGGAGAAGAGGGGTGAGGATGGTTAAATCACACAATTTGATAAGTGGAAGGAAAGGTAGGCAATAGAAATGTGAAAGATCCATCCAGAGTGAAAAACAAGTACACAAACTTTTTAAGTAACCCAGTATAAAATAAAAATTTTATACTATTTTCTTTTTATACTGGTTTTAAAAAATTTTATTTTTTAAATTTTAAATTTTATTTTGTACTGTTTCTGAGAAATCAGAACAAGGGATCTCTGATGACCTAGTGGCAAGAAACAGCACTGCAATTTCAAAAGAACATAGTTGGAATCCACCAGCCACTGTGGGAGAAGGATGAGTAATCTCCCATGCAATTAACTGCTTTTCAAAACTTGCTTAATGGTCAGCTATGTGTTGGTTCCAACTTGATGGTACTCAGTAACAGTCATATGATCCCAACTCAACCAAAAAGGGAGCTCAGATGTAGACACAGGAATATTTTATTATTAATTTTAGTTACTAAATTTGGTTACTTATTTCATCTTAAATTTCAAATAGCATTAAAGGACAAGAGATTTATCACAATGGGACAAAGGTTAAGAGAGGCTATAAAACATTGTTAAGCCACAACTCATTTTTTACAAAAGATTTATGTACTTTAAAAAATTTGAAGACAATGTAACAAGATAAATTATTGATTTGAAGTGGGTTTGGAGATATGAAGATGAGATTAAGCAGAGTTAAAAGCATAAAATGATACTTAAAAATGCCATATAGGTCTGCTTACTGCTTTCTCATTGCTAGAGGTTGTATACTGAGAAGACAAGTCATCTTTTTAAACATCCCAGCAGAAATAGAAAGTTACCACAGCTCATTCATTTCACAAAGTTTGATCTATGATGTTTATAATAAACCTCAAAGAATGCATTCCAATGGTTCCTAAATGTCCTATAAACACAGTTCCATATAAACATCAGTCTGGAACACTCTCAATTTGTTAGAATCCAGTGGACATTCAACAGAGCAAACTGGCAAAGAATTTTATTCTTGAGCTTTTACAACTGAGGATTATTTTGTTACTTTTTCTACTTTTTATGAATACAGTATCTATTTGTTGTTTTAATTTCCAGGCATTTGTACGGCTTTATGAAGGGAAAAAAAAAATACACTTACAGAAAAGAATGTCAAAATTGTATATTTAGGCAAAGAGTTTTCTCCCATTGTTGTTATAGTTGTTAAGTGCTATCAATGATAGATGATTCATAGCGACCCTATGAAGGAAAGACCTGAACACTTGTATAACTTTCATCATTTCTCCAGGTTCACAGAGTTTCTGGAGGCTAGCTATTTCAGAAGTGGATGCCACTCCTGCTTCCAAGCTTGTAGACCAAATGAGCTCTGGAAGGATATCAAGAAAATCATCTCTGAAGAATGCAAAAGATCATTACAAAGG
>NW_006399835.1:12841218-12853725 GCF_000299155.1 Elephantulus edwardii | reverse complement strand
TTGTTAAGTATCGTCAAGTCATAGATGACTTACAGTGACCCGCTCTGAGGCCGCATGAGTGAGTTTTCCCTTTCCATCATTAGTCATTACATAAATTTTACTAATTGATTTACAATTGTGATAACTAGAATAAATGGAAGATACACCTACAAAGTGATGCTGCTAATATATGCACATAAGGTGATTTCTCTCATGGCCTAGTGGTAAAAAACTGCTCTGCGATCCAAAGGCAAGTGATTCAAATCAAGAAGCTTCTCTGTGGGAAAAAGATGGTTTGTCGCCTCCCATGTGATTAACTGCTTCTGAAAACCTGAAGGAAGGTCAGACATAAGTTTGTTCTGACTCAAGAGCACAAAATAAGGTGATTTAAACAAATGTGGCCTTATTCTGGTCACCAGGACTAAAGCAGACAGTGTCAAAATGTAAAATAAAGTGATTTCACACCATGTTAGGTACAGTCAAATTCACTACAGTTGATAGCAGTGCTATGAACAACAGATTGCAAACACGTCCTATCTCGTCCCATCCCCTCTGTCGTGCTGTAGTTCAATGTTGCAGTCTTTGTGTCAATTTGTCTCATAGAGAATCTTTCTCTCTTTGGCTGACCTACCTTTCCCAGCATGGTAACTTTATCCAAGGGCTGGCCCCTCCTGCCAACAGGCCCCAAGTATGGGAGACAAAGCAATGCATTTCTTGCCTTTAAGGGGCTTCCTGGTTACACTTCCTCCAAGACAGATTTGTTGGTTCTTTGGGGTAGTCTAGTAGATTCAGTACTCTTCTCCAGCACAATTCAGTTGTTTCTCCAACTCTCATTATGTTAGCTATTGGCACATTTGGTCAGTATTTTTTTTTTTGGTTAGTATTTTTTTTCCCTTGATGTTGAAATGCAATTCAGAGTCTAGCTTCTTGAATTATTCGAAAGGTATCAGTAAAGTATCTCTGTCCATATCTATTCTTAATTTTAAACTATGTAATATTCTACTTAATAAGACCAAGAGGAAGATATTGATGATTTTTACCACATTTTGCAGTCTGAAATTGACCAAACATGCAATCAGGATATGTTAATCGTAAGTGGTGATTAGAACGCAAAAGTTGGAAACAATGAAGAAGGATTGGTAGTTGGAAAATACCAACTTGGCGATAGAAATAAGGCCAGAAATGGAATAATTTATTCCTAGCAAATATCTTTTAAAAATACAAACAGCGCCTTTACACTCGAACCTCACCTGATGGGCTGCTTAGAAATCAGATCGATTACATATGTGGAGGAAAGTATTAACTGTAGATCACATTTAATCTTTTTGGTTTATTGTCCTCACTCATTTTATCATAAACATATCAACTATATTCATTGTTATTGACTTAGCATCAACTCACAGCTGATCCTCCATTGGATATCCAAGACTATAAATGGAACAGAAGGAGATTGTTCACCTTTGTCCCTCAGTGACATTGATGGACTGATACCAGATGTGGCATCAGAGTCTTGGGGATTGCAGCACAGCTCCCTATGGAGTGCTGTTGTTGTTGTTCACCTTTAAGTTGAGCACTACTCATGACGACCCTAAAAAATAGAAGGCCTGAAGCCTTCTACAACTATTGACATTTTTCCAAGTTCAAACAGTTTCCGGAAGCATGTTGTTTAGAAAGTGGATGCCACTCCTGCTTCCAACCTGGTGGACTCTGCCACCATAATTTCTAGTAAATGGAGTGTAAGTTATAAAATTAATAGTAGTCAGTTAATATTGCTATAACAGAAATACCACAAATGGGTAGCTTTAAAAAACAAAAATTTATTTTCTCACAGTTTAGGAAGCTCTAAACAATCTCATCCTCTCTTGCTTTCCTTTTTTGCTGACAGCAAGCATTAAGGTTTGAGTTCACCCCTGTCTTTTCCAGGGGTCCTTTATCCCTTTCCCCTCTTCCTTCTTGTTCACATTAACTCTTTTGCATGATTTATCTTTCACAAGCTATACCTCTGTCTTATTACCTTAATAAACTGTTTTCACTTTTGCAAAAAAAAAAAACCAAACAAAAAAACAACAACACCCAAACGAAACCCACCAAAACCACAAACTCATTGCTGTTACAAATAGTAACCAACAATTAATTATTTGGGCTTTGATTACCAAATAAGTTTCTTTGTAAAAGAATGACTCATCAGTTTATCAAGTAAACCCTAGAAAACCTCATCTCTAAAAGTCTTTTTAAAAATATTTTTATTGGTTTTCATATAATTATGTTTTATTCATATACACTGTGTTTTATGCAATCTTTCTTTTACACTGTGTGTCTAAAAACCTCTTGAACCTAGAACAATCAAATAGATAAGCAACCTCAGGATGCCTGTCAATAATTTTGCCTGAGCTCAAGATCATTCTGTTATTACTCATAACAATATAACAATGTTTATGAATTTTATGAATTATTTCTCAGTGAACTCATTATTATTTCATCTCTCTTTATCTTGGATATAATGTGTTTATCTGCTGATTTGAATATAGGGGTCAGTGGTTTGAATCCACTAGTGCTCTTCAGGAAAAAGATAGGCAATCTCCCCACATAAAGATTTATGTTTCCAAAAGAGAAGAGGGAAGGGGGAGCTAACAAGGAGAAGGAGATAAAATCACTAACCTAGCAGAGGTTAGTGGGTCTGGAGAGAATGAAGGAATAGGAAAGATTCAATGGAGACTTGAAAGGACAGGTGATAATGGGTATAGATCAATGGTAATTAACTATATAAAATATAAATAATTATATAAAACACAAAATACATAAAACAAAATATATATGAATGATTGTATAAAACACAAAGTACAGATATAAAACACAATGCACAGGAATAATTTTAGCAAACCATTTTAACAAAAAAAATTTAATCTTGTAAACCCAATAAAGTTAGAAGGTCATTATGAATTAGAATGCATTCAAGGGCAGGTATTGTTTTAATTTTTTAATCTTTTAATCCTGGACATGATACTGAAACAAGTTGAAATACTAATTGTAGGGAATTAAATAAACATAACTTGGTAAGAGTGCTGCTCCTATTTTTCCCACTCCAAGAAAAAAATGAGAGCTTAGAAAGAAAAATAATCTGAAGGGACTTTTGATTCTGGCACTTTCATAATACAAATTACCTTGCCACTGTTGCTTTACTTTTGCAGAACAAGGCGCCCTATTCGAATTCAACAGCTGCTCCACAGGAGAAAGATGGGCAATCTCCTTCTTGTCGTTTGCTGTTTTTGTTAGGTGCCATCAAGTCAAGTATGGCTCATAGCAACCCTATGAAGAGCTGACCTGAACCCTTCCCTATCCTGTGCCATTCTCATCATCTCTGACACATTAGAGCCCATTGCTGAAGTCACAGTATCAATCTGTTTCATTGGGGGTCTCCTTTCCTTTCCCAGGCCTCCACCTTTCCAAGTATGATGTCCTTCTCCAAGGAATAACCTCTCCTAGCAATATGCTCAAATATGTGAGATGAAGCTTCACCATGTTACCTTCAAGAAGAACTCTGGCTGCACTTTTTCCAAGAAATATGTTTGTTCTTTTGTCAGTCCATGGAATATTCAATGCTCTTCTCCAATATCACAGTTCAAAGACATCAATTCTTCTGTCATCTTTATTCATTGTCCAGATGTCAGATGCATAGCAAGGTATTGAAAAGACCATCACCTAACTTAACTGTACCTTAGTCCTCAAACTAGTATCATTGTTCCTCAAAAATTTGGAGATGTCCCTGTCAGCTTTCCAATCTCCTGACTTCTGGTACCAAATGTATTGATTATGAACCCAAGTTAGGTGAAGTCGTTGACAGTTTCAATCTTTCCTTCCTCTATCATGTTGTTGCCGCTTGGTCCAATTTTTGGTGGTTTTTGTTTTGTTTTGTTTTGTTGTTTATGTTGAGACCCAATCTATATTGAAAGCTATTGTGTTTGATATTCTGCAGCAAGTGCTTAAAGTCCTTCTCACTTTCAGTGAGCAAGGCTTTGTCATCTGCATAACACAGGCTCTTGGTGAGTTTTCCTCCAATCCTGATGCTACATTCTTCTTCACAGAGTCCAGCTTCTTGAATAATTTGCTCAGCATACAGATTGAAGAGATATGGAGAAAGAATACAACTCTGACATACCACCTTTCCTGATTTTAAATCGTACAGTGTTCCCTTGCTCTGTTTGTATAACAGTTTCTTGGTCTAGGTATAGGTTTTCCATGAGCACAGTTAAGTGTTCTGAGATTTCCATTCTTCCCAATGTTAACTTTAGTTTGTTGTGATCCACCTAGCCAAATGCCTTTGCATAATTAATAAAACACAACTAGACATTCTTCTGGTATTCTTTGCTTTCAGCCAGTAACCATCTGACACAAACAATGATATCACTGGTGCCACATCATTTACTGCAGCTTAAAACCTGCAGGAGGGTCAGCTATCTAAGTTGCAAGTCTGTGGTACATAACAACAACAACAACAACAACAACAACACTACTGGGTCTTCTACATATGAGTGAGGGTTATAAGCTCCTCTGGAATCTTAAAACAAAACAAAACAAAAAACAAAAAAAACACAACCCCAGAGAAATCTTCAATGGGGTTGTATTAAAAGGAGCTATGGCAGCCTAGATTATAGAAAACAGCATTGCCAACCCAGACTTAGCAGTTCAAATCCACCAGCAGCTGAAGAAAAATTAAAAGCAATATCCTCGCCTAACAACTCCCTTTCCCAAAAACCCTCTAGTGGTTCATCTTTCAGTCTGTTCTGACTTGACTGCAATGAGTTTGTGTTATAAGGTTTCCTGGATTTGTCTCCCACATCAAACTGGAAGCAGGGTGTGGGTGTTCCTTTAAGTACCATTGTATTCTATTTCTAGCACATTTCTATGCCAACAAATATGAAATTTTTTTTTTAAAAATTATTTGTGAAATTCTAAACTTTTGCTAAGCCAATATCTTCAAGGGTGGAGAGCAGATAAGCGTGTCATTAGTTTACGTAGAGAATCTTCCTCCTTTCCTAATTTTTTCCAAATGCCAGTAATCCAGAAAAAAGAAAAATAAAAGGACCTCTTCCTTGTCTTCTTGTCTCCAAATTATGTCAAAAAGATTATCTAAAATAAACCATTATTAGGAAATCAAGCAGTACAAAGAAATCTAACAAAAGACAACCCTGTTAAGAGTGCTTTAAAAGTCATTTTTTACAGGCCTAGAAAAGGTTTGGGGAAGAAAAAACCCCATAGAACTACTAATACATGAAAAACCTAAAAAATGCATTCAATGTTCAAAATCCTACTCACATTTGCAATTCAAATTTAGTTTGTGGAAGTCAATTCTTTCCTCCTCATCCTGCTAATTCTCTTTTCTGTCATCAACTTCTTTTGGATGGATCACAATGTCTTCTTTTGGAGTTCAATGTGGAAGAATTAAGACTTCTGAACTGGGGACATTAAAAATAAATAAAAGAATGAAACTGTTAAAATTACTAAAGTAGCGTAACAGATCATTGAAAATGGAAAGTAAAAAACTAGAAGTGTATTTTTATTGTTGTTACGTTCTGTAGTGTCAACTATGACTCATAGTAACCCATAAAAATCCCTAACAGCGGCTCTGAACCATGCCCCTATCCTGAGCCATCCTCACCGCCTCTGACACACCTGACCTAATTGCCACAGTCACTGTGTCAATCCATCTCATTCAAGGTCTTCCTCTTACACATTCACCTTCTACCCTTCTAAGCATGATGTTCCTCTAAAGACTGGTCTCTCCTGCTGACATGCCCAAAGCGAGAGATCTAGAGTTTGAAACTTTTTGCCTCCAAGGAGCAAACAAGTTTCACCCTCTCCAGGAAAACTTACCTTTGCTCTTGGCAGTCCATGGTATATTCAATACTATTCTCTAGCACCAAAACTCAAAGACATCAATTTTTCTTCTATCATCTTTACTCACTGTCCAGCTCTGAGATGCACAGCAAGCAATTGAGAATACCACGGCCTGGATCAGGTACACCTTAGCCTCTAAACTGACATTGTTGCTCTTTAGCACTCTGGAGAGATGCCTGACAGATTTTCTGAATGCAACTTGTCTTTCCATTTCCTGACAGCTAATGCCAAGAGTATTGATTGTGGATCCAAGCGAGATGAAATCATCAACAACCTCTATTCTTTCTCCATCATGATATAGCCTATTGTTCTGGTAGTAAGGATCAATAAAAATGGCATAAACATGTCCTGAAGACAAGTGTCTACATATTTATGTGCAATAAAAAAAATTATATATAACTTTTTAAAGAATGCTATTTCTCAACCTTATTATATGTAAAACTATAATGTTATATAATATGAAATAAGATGTGCAAAAAGAACAAGAATTTTAAAATCACCATTGACTGAAATTATATTGCTCTTGTGGCACAGTGATGAAGCACGTAATGACTAACAGCAAAAGATTGAAGATTGACACCTACAAGCCATTCTATAATAGAAAGACGTGGCAATCTGCTTCCAGAAATATTGATAGCCTTGTCAACTCTTTGGGATGACTCTACTCAGTCTTATAGCATTGCTGTAAGTTTAAACTAATTCAATGGCAGTGAGTTTTTCTTTTGGGGTGTTTTGTTTTTCTTTATTTTTTTTATTTAGTATAAACTTTTTATTTTACACTGGTTTACTTATAAAGTTCTTACACATAGTTTTTTTTACACTGGATCTTTTCCATTTCTTTAGCTCACCCTTCCCTCAAAACACCAAATTATGTGACCCTATGATTATACTGGGCAGCCATGTTGTTCCTGGTTGGCTCCTCCCGGGGTCTTGGGAAGTTCTCCTTGCCAGAAGGAGCATGGTGGAGTGAGCACAGGAATCGTGGAAAGGAAGCTATGCTACCAAGCCAAAGTGGGTGATTTTCATCTGTGGCCCTCGGCCAGTCTCAAATTGTTTCCCTGTCCAACATTCTTCTAGGTGGTATAGCACTGGTCTGTGCGTTGCTGTGCAGAGGTAACTCGTGGTTGCTGGGATGCTGAAGACTGTGATAGTGATGTGCCAGTCGTGGTAATGGGCACCCACGGTGGACAGTGCTGGCTGGAGCTTCCCGACTAAATCAAGCCTAGAAGCAGGAGTGGCATCCACTTCCTAAATGGCTTGCCTCCAGAAACTCTATGTACGAACAGCGCTCAGGCTGTTCGTTCATAGGGTCACTATGAGTCATCTACGACTCAACGGCACCAAACAACAACAACAACGATTACACTGCCTCTACCCATCCTCACTCCTGTGCTTCCACCCTCCCTCCTTTAGATCCTTATACACGTTTTACTCGTGTATTTTTACAATAATGGTCTTATATAGTATTCATCCTTATGGGACTGAGTTAATTCACTTAGTATAATGCTCTCCAGTCCTTCCCAAGTTAGGTAGTGATTTACAAAATCATTGTTTCTGCATGCTACATTGTTGTTGTTTGTTGTTGTTGTTGTTATGTGATGTCAAGTAGCCTGTGACTCATAACGTCCCTATGTACAACAGCCCTAAACTCTGCCCAATCCTGTGCCAGTCTCACCATCTCCAACAGACCTACCCCTATTACCCCAGACACTGAATCAATCCATTTCATCAAGGGTCTTCCTCTCCTGTGCTGTCCCTCTACTCTCCCAAACATGACGTCCCTCTCCAAGGACTGGTCCCTCCTTACAACATGTCCAAAGTATGTCAGACAAAGCTTCAGAGTCTTTGCCTCCAAGGAGCAGCCCGGCTTCACCCTCTCCAGTACAAACTTGTTTGTTTCCTAGCAATCCATGGTATATTCCAGTACTGTTCTCCAACACTAAGCTCAAAGTTATCAATTCTCCTTCTATCATCCCTAATCATTGTCCAGCTCTCTGACGCATATCAAGTGATTGCAAAGATCATGGCATTTATCAGGTGCACCTTAGTCTCCAGACTGACATCTTCTTACCACTAGGCCACCAGAACTCACCAGAATTCACATTCTTCTCAATGCTAGCCATAATTTGTTATGATCTATACAATCAAATGCCTTTGCATAGTCCATAAAGCAAAAGCAGACATTCTTCTGGCATTCTTTGCATTTGGTAATGAAAAACAGAGCAAGAATGATATTATATTCAGAGTGAAAGACAATATCAAGTTCCCTCCTAAAGGACAATGTTGTGAATGATGGGATATTATTAACATGCATACAAGGAAGACTTGCTAATGTAACTATTACTCAACTATATGCACCAATGGCTAAAGCCAAAGAGGAGGAAATTGACTATTTTTACCAAATTTTACAGTCCAAAACTGACCAAACAGGCAATCAAGGTGTGTTAACAATAATTAGTAACTGGAATGCAAAAGTTGGAAATAATGAAGAAGGAAGGGTAAATGGAAAGTATGGACTTGATGACAGAAATGAGACTGAAAAGAAAATGATCTGATTTTGTATGTTCAATGATTTATTCATCACAAAAACCTTTAAAAAAAACCCACAAATGGTGGCTTTACAGATGTATCTCACTTGATGGACGGCACAGAAATCATATTGACTACATCTGTGGAAGAAATCATTTGAAGAGGTTCAGTATCAGCAATCAAAACCAGGCCAGGTGCTGACTATGGAAAGGCCATCAGTTATTCATATACAAGTTCAAATTGAAGCTGAAGAAAATGAACCAAAATTCACATGAACCAAAATATGATCTTGAGCCTATCCTACCTGAATTTAAAAATCCCCTTAAGATTAGGTTTAAAGCATGGAACAAGTAGTGATTATAGTAGTGATTATGAAAATAGCGTGTTGTTCTGTTCTGAATAGGATCCCTGTGATTTAGAGCCAAGTTAATGGTACTTAAATCAACATGACAAAGGTTCTTACCACTAGGCCAACTGGCAGCACCCTGATATATGGAGAAGAAACTGAGACTGGTAACGATTTGAATAATTGTCAACTTGTTTGGTTTCACAATCAAAACTCTTGGTACCATCAGTCAGAAAATCAAAAGATAAATTGCATTGGGAAAATCTGTTGTCAGTGATCTCTCCTGAGTACTAAAGAGCAATTATGTCAGTCTAGAGACTAAGCTGCACCTGATCCAGGTCATGGTCTTTGCAATTACTTGCTATGCATCAGAAAGTTGGAAAATGAAAAAGGATGACAGAAACCTTTGAGTTATATTGCTGGAGAAGAGTATTGACTACGCCATGGACTGCTAGGAGAACAAAAAGTTCACCCTGGAAAGGGTGAAACCAGGCTGCTCCTCAGAGTTAAGGATTTTGAAACTCCATCTGACATACTTTGTGCATGTTACCAGAAGGAACAAGTCCTTAGAGAGAGACGTGCTTGGAAGGGTGGAGGGACAGCACAAGAGAGAGAGGCCCTGGAAGAGATGGATTGACACAGTAACTGGGCTCATGGGGGTAGGTGTGTCAGAGACAGTGAGAATGACTCAGAATAGCACAGGGTTAAGACCTATTGGACAAAGGGTCACTAGGACAGGGTTAAGAGCTGTTGTTTATAGTCACTATAAGTCACAGGTGACTTGAAGGCACATAACAATAACAACAATGCAGAAACAAAAATGACAACAATAAGAACTGTTATCAAAAATCAAAATGACTTAAAAGCTTGTTGTAAAGAACTTTTTTTAAGAAAATGGTAGTGCCATTGACCTGCATATAAATTTAAAAGGCAATGGTAGAAAAGTAGGAAAGGGAATGACATTTTCCTAAGGGTCTTATTTGAGATAACATTAGGATATCATTGTATAGATGATCTGCATAGAGTAGATAATGGTTGCCATAGGCATATAGTTATAATTCAGGATTAAAGGTGGTTATTGTTGTTGTGTGCTATTGAATTGCTTGCAAATCATAGCAACCCTATGTACAAAAGCTCTGAACCTTGCTCTATCCTGAGCCAACCTCATTGTCTCGGACACGCCTACTCCCCATTACCCTAGTCACTGAGATTCAAAAATCTTATTAACACAATAGGGAACTCTGGATGGCCTAGTTGTAAGAAGCCATGCTGCAATTCCAAAGGTACTTGTTCAAATCTACCAGCTGCTATGCATAATACTGATGGAAATTCTCCTCTGATGTAATTAATTGCCTCTGAAAACCTCTTGGAGGGTCAGCTATCAGTCTTTTCCAATTCAACATCAAACAATATCAACATAACACACTAATTAAACTGAAAGAGACCACGCACAGGACCTCAATTTCCAAATCATGATTTAGAAAAAGAAATGGACATCAAAAGAAAAGGAAATCATTAACAATAATTCTTATAAAAGGAGAGAAAACAACAGGTCAGTAAATGTACCACAAGTTTAAAGAACAGAGAATTTCATAGGTTAGTAAGTGATTTGTGCTAAATTTTTCAAAGAGAATGAAATGGATAAAATAATAGAAATATGTTCCAGGATTCACTCAATAGTCACTGCTGAGCATTTGAAATACTATATCAGAAGGAGGAGAGGGGGGTTCAGAACAAAAAGGGAAAAGAAAAAAGTGAGGACTTAGTAATAATTTAAACAGAATTGTATTAGACTTAGAGTTTGTTCACAAAATGAAGATTCAATGGTATCAATGGTGTTGACTTTTATTTTAATTTCCATATAAATAGTCATGTGGTGGTGGTGTTATTGTTGATGTTAGTTGCCATCAAGTAAACTAAGACTCAAAGAGACCTTGTGAACAGCAGATATGCTCTGTTCTGCCCCAACCTCACAATCTCTGATATGTGTGAGCTCACTGTTATAGTCACTTTATCAAGCCACCTTGTTGAGGGTCTTCCTTTCTTTCTCTGACCCTATACCTTTCCCAACATGACGTCTTTTTCCAAGGACTGGCCTGCCCTAACAACATGCCCCAAATATATGAGACAAAGTTTAACCATCTTTGGAGCACCATGATTGCATCTCCTTCAAGACAGATTTATTATTTTAGCCATCCATGAGATTTTCATTCCTTTCCCCACCACTGCAGTTAAAAGGTAGTCAAATGCCTTTCTTTCATAGTCAATAAAATGCAACTAAACATCTCTCTTTCTATTATTGTCTGCTTTCAGCCAAGATTCACCTGAAATTAGTAATTATATCACTTATTTCAAGGCTTCTTTTGAATGCAGGTAGATTTTTGGAAAAGTTCCATATTGATGTACCATTTTTAATGATTAACTATTTTTAAACAATCTTCAGCAATATTTTATTTGCATGTGATATTAGTGATATTATTATTCAATAATTCCCACATGCTGTTGGTTCTTATTTGCGGGAGGAGGTCAGAGAAAAAAGAATAAATATGGATCTTCTCTTTGTTGCAATTGGTCACATGGCTGTCTCCCAAGTCTTGCAATAGGCTAGTCAGTACATCCATAGTTGCATTTGTTTGTTGAAACATATCAATTTGTATTCTATCAATTCCTAGAACCTTATTTTTTGCCAATGTATTCAATGTAGCTTGAACCTCTTCTTGCTCTGTAATTAGTTCATATGCTACTTCCTAAAATTGTTTTGTGTTGACCAGTTCTTTTTGGTACCATGACACTATGCATTTCTTCCCTCTTCTTTTGATACTTGTTCTATAATTCAGTATTTTGCCATAAAATCCTTCAAAATTGCAACTCAAGGCTTAATTTTTTTCTTCAGTTCCTTCAATTTAAGAAGTGTCAAGTATGTTCTTTTCTTTTACTCTTTGCTTATTTTATTTTAATACTTTGTTTTATCTTCTCAAGTCAACCTTTGAAGTCTTCTGTTAATCTTTCTTATTTCAGCAGTTTGGCCTGTCATTGTTTTGGCCTGTCATTGTTTGAGCACAAGTTTTAGAGTCTCTCTGACACCTATTTTGGTCTTTTCTTTACCCCTATCTTTGTAACAACCTTTACTTTCTTCATGGATGATATCTTTAGCACCATCACACAATCTCATTTTTGGTCATTACTGTTCAATGCATTAAGTCTATTTTTGATATTTTCTTTTAAATTCAGTTGGGATAGATTTATGTCCATCTCGTGTGTAGAAAAATAGTAAGTTGAAAAATGAGCCCTTAAATCCATACTCGAAATCCAAAACATGAGAGTGTTGTTTTACTTAGCAAATTATCTTTACAGATGTGATTAAGGTAAGGATCTTAAGATGGAAAAACAACTGTGAGCTTAAAAAACAATAAAATCAGACCTATGATCTTGATACTATAATTTTGACTTATAGTGACCGCATAGGACAGGGTGAAATTTTAAGATACAATTACAAATATCTTTACAAGAGGAGGCAAAGAGAGATTAAACACAGAAAGCAGTCATATCATTAAAAACTTCTGGCTTTAAAGATGGAGGAAGGGGCTGCATATGTACAGGATTTTGTTCTTGAAGGCAAGGAAACCAATTTTATCCTAGAGTCTCCTCAAGAAACATGGTCAAGCCAACATCTTATTTTTTTCTTTTTTATTAATACTTTAATGAAAGTTTATAGAAAACTTAGATTCTATGTATTCATTTTTGCACATTTTCCTCCC
>NW_006399835.1:12825449-12840781 GCF_000299155.1 Elephantulus edwardii | reverse complement strand
CATGAGTTCCTTGTTTTTCAATGCAGCATAATATTCCATTGTGCAAATATACCACAGCTTCTCTACCCATTCTTTTGTTGATGGGCATTTAGGTTGTTTCCAACTCCTTGCTATTGTAAACAAAGCTGCAATAAGCATCGGTATGCATATATCTACTTGGATGCCATTTATGGTCTCTTTAGGGTATATTCCCAGTAGTGGAATTGCTGGGTCAAATGGTATCTCTAAAAATATTCTTTCATTGTTGCACAATTTCCTCCCCATCCCCACCCGTCAGTCCAATTTACTATGCAGCTCTTATTCTCGTCTGTTGTCATGCAAATAATACCTAATCATATATTCCTTCTATACAGTTCGTTCCCTCATTTGTTTCAATGTAATGTTCATTATTTATTCCCTCTTTTCTTAGTTTCCCCCCAGCCCCCAAGTCAGTCCTTTTTTATAACAGTGGCATTATGCAGTATTTGTCCTTTTGTGACTAAGATATTTCACTCAGCATAGTGTCCTCCAGGGTCATCTATTTTGTATACTATTTTGTGAGTTTCTTGGTTTTCAGTAGTATTTGTAGTAGTTTCTTGGTTTTCTGTAGTATTCCATTGTGTGAATATATCACAGCTTCTCTATCCATTCATTTGTTGATGGGCACTTGGGTTGTTTCCATCTCCTCACTATTGTGAACAACACAACAATAAATATAGTTGTGCAAATATCTGTTTGGGTGGGGGTTCTGGTGTCTTTAGTGTATATTTCCAGGAGTGGAATGGCAGGGTCAAATGGTATTACTATTTCCAACTTTGTGAGAAAGTGCTATGATGCCTTCCATAGTGGTTGCATCATCTTACACTCCCACCAACAGGGAATAAGGGTTCCAAAGTCTCCACAACCTCACCAGCATACTGTTTGATGCTCTGTTGAACTTTGCTATTGTTACTGGAGTGAGATGACCATTCTAACAAAGGTAATCTACAAGTTCAATATAATCTCAATACAAATACCTATTCCATTCTTCAACGAGATGGAAAAGGCAATTTCCAATTCCATCTGGAATGGAAAGAGACCCTGAATAAACAAAGCACTCCTGAAAAAGAGAAACAAGATATGAGGCATCTTACTCCCTGATCTCAAATCCTGCTCAACAGTCGTGGTGGTCAAGACAGCATAGTACTGCTACAGTGACAGATGCATAGATCAAGGGAATAAAATTGAGAACCCAGAAATCAGTTCATCTACTTCATTTTTGACAAGGAAAGAAAATCAGTTACGTGGAAAAACGACAGCCTCTTTAACAAATTATGTTGGTAAAATTGGAATACTATCTGTAGAAAACTCAAGCAAGACCCACAACTCACACCATACTAAAAAACCAATTCAAAGTGAACCAAGGACTTAGGAATAAAAGCCAAGGATTATAAACTTCATCAGAGAAAATCTCAGAAGAACTCTAGAAGCCCTAGTCCACAACATAAACAGTCTCCCAAATATCCTGAAAAAACCTACAACCAGGAAAGAATAAAATAGGTGAATGGGACCTTCCAAGAATCAAATTCTTATGCACACCAAAACACTTCCCCAACAGAGGAAAAAGGAAAGCCACAGACTGGGGAAGAATATTTGGTAATTATATGTCTAATAAGGGACTTATATATATAATTTATAGAATCCTTGAGCACCACAACAAGATAAACAATCCTATAGCAAATTATGCACAGGATATGAACAGACACTTCACCAAAGATGACATTCAGATGGCCAACAAGCACATGAAGAAATCTTCAAAGTCCCTAGCTCTAAGAGAGATGCAAATCAAAACACCTTCATTTTAGCTCAGTGAAAGTAATTTTAGTCCTGGGCTATCAGAACTTCATGAACATAATTGTGTTTTGTGTTAAGCTACCATGTCTGTGGTAATATATTAAAGCAGCCCTATGAAATTAGTAAATCAGTCAATACTAAATCCTATCTTAGGGATATATTTAATCGTTCACCCATAGCTGAAAAAAATTCTCTATCATGAGATTAATTGGTGGTGATTTTTGTGTGCCATTGAGTGGATGATGAGGATGGTAATATGTTGTTCTTCCTCTTACAGCTAATTTGTTTTTGAAATTTTTATTGTGATTTGGGTGAAAGTTTCAGAGCAAAATGACTTTTCTTTTCAGCAATATTCTGAACATTATATATTCTACTCATTATTCTGATTCTTGGCATCAGTTGTAATCTCCACAAATGTCACATCACTCTTTCCATCTTCTATTTCCTGCTGCCATTCATCCTTTTATCCTGCCCTTTTGGCCTTCTGAGTTTTATCTTTTGTCCTTTTCTTCCTGCTCTTTCAAAATGTTGCCCTTTTAACCATGTATGGCTGATCGTTCTTATGAGAGCATTTCTCCCTGGTGCTATATTTTTGCTTTACAGGACTGTCTATTGTCTGAAAGTTGAGCCACAGTGGTAAGGTTAGTTTCTGGCTGGGAGGTAATCCAAAGGTCCTAGTTTCAAAGGTTCCATTAGTCTCTATCTGACCATTAAATCTGGTCTTTGTGGTTTTCATTTTTCTGCATTTTGCTCCTACAACCTCCTGTAGTGATCCCTTTCAAAGTGGACAGCAGCGGTAGGCAGGGACCCTGTAGTTCTTCTGATCTCTAAGTCATGGAAGCTGAGGTGCATGGGGCCCAATGGACTATTTTTTGGACTAGGTTTTTTTCCCATGTGTCTTTCTATTTTCTTCATTCCTCTTTTCTCCAGATGGGGACACAAGTTTTAAGACCTCGGTCTCTACTTATGAGAGTAATATATACAAGAGCATTGTATCTGTGGGATCATGGTGTATCTTGACACTAGTATCCAGCTCCCTAACCCAAAAACTCATTCTCTTTATTGCTTAACTTTACCCCTGTATGAACTACTATATTGTATATTGGAACATATATAAATACATATGCAGTAGTATCCTCTAATAAACCTTTATGTAGGGAACTCTAGTGCTGTAGTCCACAGCAACTTGCATTCCTAACCCAAAGACTGCATCCACCAGTACTCCATAGTGGAAAGATGTGCAGCCTCTTCCATCTGTGATTTCTAGCCTCCAAAAACACTGGAGGGTTACCATGAATGAGTTCTGACTCAGTGGCAGCAAGTCCCATTCACCTTGTTTAATCTGTTCAGCTTGTATGTCTATGTATCCCATTCATGGATTATTATTGCTGTTATTGTAGGGTTGTGTTTGTAATAGTTTTAAGATCTTAGAAGTCATCATTAAAGATTTGGAAAAATTAAAAGAGTCAGATTTATCATCTTAAAACCTATTATCTTTTGGCTTCCCAAAACAGGTTTTCCAACTAGCAACTTTAACGCATGCCAGAAAGTACAGTCACCAGCATTTCATAATGCAAATACTAAAATCCAAATTCTCAGTAATAATTTTTGAAAATCCAATACTAAAGCTAACAGGAGCAAATGAAAGAAAACTCTATAAAGATGGTATTACATGGAAACTGTAATTTCTAGCTTTTTAAAAAAATGCTTGTATTTAATTACCTTTTTTTAAAAAAGCTTACGGCAATGCTACATTTTATATGATCCATCAAATATTCTTGTCAAACAGAATCTCAGACATCATGGAGCATATGGCATGTTTATGTGCCTCAGAAAATGCAAAAAATTTCATTTTATTGATGAATAGCATATGTATCTCATCTGACCATAGTCCTCATTTTCCAGCTGTTAGGGTTTATGTCCAGTCTGTATCTAAACCAGGTTGCAGCCAAGACTGCCCAGTGTTCATAAATATTACAATTCTCACCACTGTACTGTCTAGGTATGCCCAAACTATATGAGGTGGAGCTTCAAAATCTTAGCCTCCAAGGAGAAACTCAGTTTCACCCTCTCTAAGAAAGACCTATTTGTTTTCTTGGCAGTCCATTGTATGTTCAAGACTCTTCTCTAGCACCACAACTCAAAGACATCTATTCTTTTGTCATCCTTAGTCATTGTCCAGCTTTCTGATGCATAGCAAGTAATTGCAAAGACCATGGCCTGGATCAGGAACACCTTAAGTCTCTAGACTGATATCGCTGCTTCTCAGTACTCTGGAAAGGTCCCTGACAGCAGATTTATTTAATGCAATTTATCTTTTGATTTCCTGACTGCTGATGTTAAGAGTGTTGATTGTCGAGCCAAGCAAGCTGTAACTGTTAATCTCAATCTCTTCTCTATCCATCATGGTGCTTGTATTTGGCCAAGTGGTGAGAATCTTTGTCATCTTGATGTTGAGCTTCAATCTATGTTGAATACTACAGTCCTTGACCTTCTACAGCAAACATTTCAGGTCCTCTTCATTTACAGCAAGAAAGGTTGTGTCATTTACATAATGTAGGTTGTTGATAAATCTTCTTCTAATCCTGAAGCCACATTCCTCCTCACAAAATCCAGCCTCCCAAATGATCTGTGCTGTATATAGATTGAAAAGGTATGGAGACAGGATGCATCCCTGACACATTTCCTTCCTAACTTTGAAACATGCAATGTTTCCTTGCTCTGTTCTGAGGACTGCTTTCTGGTATTGTTATTGTTGTGTGCTATCAAGTTGGAAGTGACCCAGAGTTGATCCTCCAGAGGGTTTTCAGAAGCAGGAGATTGCCCATCCTTTGCCCACAGAGCAGCTAGCTGGTGGATTCAAACTGTGTGCCTTTGGGATTGAAGTGCTGCTTCTTACCACTAAGTCATCATAGCTTCCTCCTCAGTTAATAGAAATCTTCCTCTTTATTTCTTCATGGGATAGTGGATTCTAGTAGTTTATTGAGAATTATACAAAGAAATATTCACATATTTACTTTCTTGAAAGAGTATTTCCAGAATATATTTGTTCATTAATTTGTAATAGATTTTACTTTTTTTATGCTTATTCTGTGGCTAAAAGTCTAACTGGACCACCTTCTACATTTGAAAATTATTTTTTTACAGGACTAATATGTTTTGTTATGCATCAGAGAGTTGGACAATGACTTAAGGAGGATAGAAGGAGAATTGATGCCTTTGAGCTGTGGTGCTGGAGAAGAGTATTGAGGGTACCATGGATTGCTCGGAAAACAAACAGATTCATCCTGGAAAGGGTCAAACCAGGCTGCTCCTTGGAGGCAAGGATTCTAAGGCTCTAACGTACTTTGGACATGTTGCAAGATCCTTGGAGAGGGACATCATGCTTGGTAGGGTGGAGGGACAGCGCAAAGGGGGAAGGCCCCCTATGAGATGGATTGATTCAGTGACTGGGGTAATCGGCATGGGTGTATCCAGGACGGTGTGATTAGCACAGGACAGAGTTTAGGGATGTTGTATATAGGGTCGCTATGAGTCGCAAGCGACTTGACGGCACATAACAACAACATGTTTTATCAATTGTCAGTCATCATGAGAGGTGAGAATATATAGCATTTGTTTTGTGGCCTTTCAAAGATAACACTCCAGAAAACACTTTCAAATTCAGATTTAGTAGCAAATAGAGGGAATTACAGCAGTAGCAGATTTACACAAAGGCAAGTAAAATTGGATTCATGAGCCTTGGTGGCAAGGAGCTGCAACTCCAATTCCAGAGACGCACAGTTCAAATCCACCAGATGCTCTGCTGGGGAAGGAGGGACAATCTCCTCCTGTACCAGTCAGATAAGATTTGATGGTACACTCACACAAAAAATAATTTAAAAAAATTTTAAAAATTAAAAAGTTTAAAAAAACTATCAAAGGAGGAGATTCAGAGAAGAGAAGGGAGGACAAGGAGGTGTCCAATAAGTGTCCACATATTAATAGGTAATATTAATAGGTGTCTATCTATTAATGGCTAAAGCTATAAGATTTTTATGTGGTCCTAACAAGACAACACTTAGCCCAGAGCTTTAAAAACTGTACTTTTACCTGACTGGCCCATTTCCTCTCTTGCAACTTATCCTTTCTCAGATGGCTCATACAAAGTAACATGGCAAATATTTTAGTTGCATGATAATAAATTAGGACTCTTGTCTGCTTGGGTTGCACCTCTAAAAAGGGAAATACCAGTATCATAAGCAAGGTGCTAGATTTCACAGGACTTGGAGGAAGTGGCAAAGCAGCAGCTTCGTTACTCTTGTCTTTACAGTCACTTCTCTTTAGGAGAAGTCTGGAAAACTAGAGATCAATTTGGAGATAATTTCTGGGAGCTAAGAAATCTATTGAGGTGGGTCCTTCCCCTCTCTTCAAATCTCAATACTGAATCTTTGTATTGAGGGTTTGATTTCTATTCCTTGGGACTTGAGGTGGGGGGACTCACAGTAGTGTCTTCAAACAAGTTTCTGCTTCAGACAACAGGCTAAAGAGCCATCATCATTTTCCATGTGAACTATACTACCTAGAGTGGTTTGAATTGTGTTATCCAAAAGATGTATGTTGAAGTCTCAATTTCAGGTATCTATGAATGTAACAGTATTTGTGAATGAAGTCTTTGCACGTATAATTAATGTAAGGCCATACCAGATTAAGGCAGGCCATAAGCCAAAATGATGAATGTCCTCACAATAAAACAAACCTAGACTCAGAAAAGAAAAGATGAACATGAAATGTAGGCAGAAACTAGACATATGCTTCTCTAAGTCAAAGAATGCCTAGGGCTACCAAAACCTGAAAATAGTACAGAAATGAAGTCTAGTATCTTCAGAAAAAGCTTGACTCTACCAACATGATGAATTCAGACATCTAGCCTCCAAAACTTTAAGAGAATACAATTTCCTCCCCCTCTTCCAATTCTCCTCTTTTTTTTTTTTCCCAATTCTCCTCTTTAAAGCAGCTCCACTTTGTGGGACTTTGTTACAGCTGTCCTAGGAAATTCATGTAATACTACAGCTGTGACAGGCTGATGACCAAATTGTTTTTAAAACTATCAAGTGCTGTAATATAAAACCCACAACATAACACCCTAATCACTTGCAAGATAATAAACTATACCTTTGCATAGTGAAATTGGGTAGAGGAACAATTCTCTACCAAAGCTGGACGTAAGAAATCCTCAGAGGACTTGTAAAACATACAGATGGAGAAAATGCAGGATTCACTCAAGAGATTCTAAGTCAATTTACCTAAAAAGAAGTCCTTTGCTCTGTTTACACAACAGCTTCTTGATAGGGATAGGGATAAGGATAGAGATATGGATAGGGGTAGGTTTTTGTTTTGCATGAACACAATTAAATGTTAGTTTGAGGATGAAGGTGCACCTGATTCAGACCATAGTCTTTTTCAGTCACTTGCTATGAATCTGAAAGCTGGATAATGAATGACAGAAAAATCGATGCCTTTGAGTTGTGGTGTTGGCGAAGAGTACTGAGTGTCCCATGGACTTCCAAAAGAACAAACAGGTATGCCTTGAAGAAAGTGAAGCCAGATTTCTCCTTGGAGGCAAAGGCAAAGTTTTGTCTCTCATACTTTGGGCATGGAGAGGCTATTCCTTGTAGGACATCATGCTTAGAAAGGTGGAGGGACAGCAAAAGAGAGGAAGATTCTCAACCAGATGGACTGACACAGTACCTGCAGCAACGGGCTCAAGAGTGTCAGAAATTGTGAAGTTCACACAGGATAAGACAGAGTTAAGATTTGTTGTTCAAAGAGTTGCTATGAATTCATACTCAGCAGCTCCTAACACCATGACCACAAAATGAGTCAGACTTTTACCCTTCAACTCATCCACCCCCAATCTTCCCAGCTGATTCTTATGGACATCCAGGACTGAGATATTGACATTTAGTGTATGAAGACCAGTATGACAGTCACATCAGATTTTCTCTTATATGAAGTATTTCATCATAAAAATGGGGGAGGGACTGCCTAGTAAGTCTCCAATCTATCCACCTAAGAACAGTGACATTTATTTAACACATTGATTCTTTCACATTTGTAAAAACTTAGATTTTTTTAATTCAATAGTTCATTTCTACAACAAAGTTATCTGCAACATTTCCATTTAAGATTGGTTTTGCCCCCACTACTTCTAGTAATACACAATATTTCTACAATATAAAAACATCACTGAAAAGTCTAAAAATGCTTACCCTGTGTTGCTTAGGAAATGTGAAGACAGCATCTATCATGGAATTAGCTCTTCTGAATTCATGACAATTTAGAAAAACTGAGATTTACACCTTGCAACACTACTACATTTTAAGAAATAGGTGCCAGGGCCTAAGAAAAGAGCCACACCATTAAAACAACTAATGGTACAGAAATAGGGTAACCAAAGCCAAAGCTCAGCTTGTTCTTTGTAAAATTCACACCCATTTTCAAGAATCAAATCACCACTCTACTTGTTCACTTTCATTTTCTGCATTTGGATTCACCAGCATCAGCTATAGGTGGAGAGGGTCTTTTAAGGTGACTTCTCCCCACACTCCCAGAAGCCACAGTTTGCTCTTTAGTTTGACAACTTCTTCGTTGTGGGGTTTTAAACTTTGACATTCTCTTTTCTGGTTTACTTTGCCCAGAGTCTGTGACAGTGTTTGCCTTGAGTTCTCCATCAACTGATTTCTGCAAGGCTGTGGTGGGGATTTCCCTGGATTTTAAATTCTGTGAAGAGGCTGGTGACTGGATGAAATATTCTAATAGTTCAGAGACAGTGATGCCCAGGTCAATCTCTTGTCCTTCAGGCAACGATTGTTGATCATCCTCCTCCAGAATGACTAGAGGAATATTTGGAGAGTTCAGATCTTGCTGGCTATTTTCCCTCTGCTCAGGGGCTTGCTTCTGCAGAGTATTGGTGTTGACATTATCCTGCTTATTATCCTCACCAAAATGTCTTTCAGGGATGTCAGTTTGCGTTACATCCATAAACAATGGGCTTTTCTCCAATGCATCCTGAGTCCCTGTATCCTGAGACAGACTATTGTTCATGGGTTTTTGCTGGGACAGCAACTGCTCACTTTGAATGCTTAGACTGGATTCCTTCCCTCCCTCTGTTGGTTCCAACATGACACTGGATTGGTTCTGAATAGTAAACTGTTGTGTATTCTCTTGTATCTGATCGCCCATTGCTTGTCTTGCCATAATACCATAGTGTAATAAAGCTTGTCCATGGGAGGGCAGAGCCTGCTGGAGCAAATGTATCACCTGAGATGGTGGGCCCTGTTGGGTGTGGTCTTTCTTGTTGCCTGGGTTCACTTGCAGGGCCCCAGAGTTACTAGTCTGCTCGCTGTTTATGTCACCGTGAGTTCCCTCGAAGTTGAGCTGAATCATCTTTTGTGGCTCATTGGACACCTGTACCCTGTATTGAGGAAGATCTGATCCTTGCCAACCTGCGTGTTGGACATTTCGATTTATTTTTTGATGAAGAGCTCCTGGATTCCCAGTGATGGTTGCTTTGATCAGAGATTCCTCCTGGCCTTGCATAAAGTTTGCAGTGGCCTGTCCTGCACCTAGATCTAAATGTAAACCCACTGGCTCCTGATTTGGCTGTTGCTGCTGTGTGACCTTGAAGGTAGGTGGCACACTTCCCTGTTGAACTAGAGGATTCCAAGACAAACCACTGACAAACTGCTGAAATCCAGGAGGAAGCAGGTTGTTTTGAGATGACCTTGGTCCCATCTGCTGCTGAGTTTGGTTTACCATTTGGGAAGACGCAGATCCTTGCTGGAAAGAGATAGAAGACTCCTTTTTGACGCAGAGCTGTTGCTGGAGCTTTTGGGCTATGGGATCCCATTCCTTAAAGCTCTTTATCTGAGAAGCTGTGAACTGGAATAGGTTGTTCAGCTGAGAAACATCTACTTGAGCTGGTGAGGTTTGCTTTCTGTCAATGAAATATGAAGGGGGGAGGTAGGAAGATGGTCTGACCTAGAGTTGCTGTTGCATTGAACGAGGGGTAGGAAACCTCTTCAATCCTTGGTTTGCAGTTCTTGTGTCCAAAACGCCTTGGACTAGAGGAAACTGAAAGACTCCATAAGATAGCTGGTTCCAGCCTGAAGGAACAGGCCTCTGCATTGGGGCAATAAACCAGGGTCCATTGCCTTGCAACTGTGGGTTCCAGCCTTGAAGAACATGCCCTTGAGTTGAGACAATAAATTTGAGTCCAGTTTCTTGTAACTGCTGGTTCCAACCTAGAGGAACAGACTCCTGAGTTGGGACAATAAATCTGGGTCCGATTCCTTGTGATTGATGGTTCCAACCTGGAGAAACAGGCCCCTAAGTTGAGGCAGTAAAATCGGGTCCAATTCCCTGCAGTTGTTGATATTGCTTTGAGGATCCTGCCTGCCACTGATTCAGTATTTGTTCCTGTTTCTGCAGTTGGGGTAAATTATTGGGATTCATTTGTGCACAGGAACACACTGGGATGGATGGTGGGAAGGAGCTAAAGATCCTTTGGGTCACTTTGCTGCTGTACACAGAACTCAGAGAGGAGAAAATCCACTGCACCTGTATTATAAAACAGTCAACACAGTATTAATTAACCTATGTAACATGTTGTAAGGAGACACAGGTCTTTAGAGAGGGACATCATGCTGGGTAGAATAGAGGGACAGCACAGGAGAGGAAGACCCTCTATGAGGTGGATTGATTCAGTGACTGGGGTAATCAGGGTGAGTGTGCCAGAGCGGTGAGATTGGCACAGGATAGAGCAGAGTTTAGGGCTGTTGTACATAGGGTCGCTATGAGTCGCAAACCACTCGGCGGCACATAACAACTACAACAACACTGTAACATAGATCCCAGAACAAAGCCTTTTGCAAGTCCGCAAATATAAAGCAAAACTCACTAGTTGTTAATATTGTTAAGTCCTACTCTGTCAATTCTATTCATAGTACTCATGTGAGAATCAAACTCTTTCATAGAGTTTTTTAGGTGTTAAAGGCTCTTCTTTCCCTAATGACTCATTATGCAAAGATATGTAATCTTCTAAATTGAACAAAAACAAATAAACACAACTTTGCTCTGGCACAGACAGTTTCCTAGTCATGTAAAACATTTTTGGGTTTTTTGGCAGAGGGGAAGAGGAGACTGGTACCATAAAAGGAGCTCTGGTGGCACAGAGATTGAAATATTAGGCTATTAATAAAAGATGTCAATAATTTGAATGCACTGGCTACTCTACATGGGAAATATTAAAGTCTACTTCTATAAAGATTTGCAGCTTGGAAACCCTGTGGGCTGCTGAAATCTCTCCTAACCTGCTGTGTTGTCACGGGCCTCGGAGCCAGAAAAGAGCGGCCTGTGACATGATATTTGTATGCTTATCTTTACAGTTTGCTTCTAGAGGCACAACGTCTGTCAGTCCATTATATCAGGGATTTATTTGCATGCTGATAAGTTAACGCTTTGTGTACATATTCTTCCTTGATTATTGTTTGCTCTTGTCTGTCAGTCTTCTATCCTAGGTTAACTTGTGGGTTCCTGTGACACTGGAAGCTACGCCAGTATTTCAAATGCTAGAATTGTCACCATGATGGATAGGTTGTGGTGGATGGGCTAGAAAGCAGGACTGGACATCGACTTCTAAAATAATAGGGCTTCAAAAATCCTACCAACAGAGAAATGCAAGTGGCTATATTGTTAAAGTTAGATCTCAGATGAGAGGTCACTCAAATATGAGAAGGGTCTACAACCAAACATTAATACAAGGAATGTAGAATGTATGAACTATGAAAGTAGTAAAACTGGAAGTTGTCAAAATAAAATAACCTACAAAGAGGAGAGGATAAAATAGATGAATGGGATCTGCTAAGAATCAAATCCCTATGCACATCAAAAAACTTCTCCAACAGGGTAAAAAGGGAAGCCATGTACTGGGGAAAAAATATTTGGTAATGACATGTCAGATAAGGGACTTATCTCTAGAATTCATAAAATTCTCGAGCACCACAACAAGATAAACAACCCAGTTGCAAAATGGGCACAAGGTATGAATAGACGCTTCACCAAAGAAGACATTCAGATGGCCAATAAGCACATGAATTATTCAAAATCCTATGATTGTGTGATTCAAAGTGGACCATGTCCATCCATTTCATTCCTCTAATGAATGTAGATATTCATGTGTTCTGTTTTATTTCTGTTATCTTTAGTCATTGTCCAGCTCTCAGATTCCTAGCAAGTAATTGAAAAGATCAAGGCCTGAATAAGATGCATCAGTCCTCAAACTGACATCACTGCTCCTCAATAATTTGGAGAGTTCCCTGACTGCAGACTTTCCCAGGGCAATATGTCTCCTGATTGCTGGTACTAGGGTGTTCATGGTGGATTCAAGTAAGTTGAAGTTGCTGACCATTTTGATCTTTCTCTATTTCTATCTTGATGTTGCCTATTGGTCCAATGGTGAGAATTTTTGTTTTCTTGCTGTTGAGGTGCAGCCCATACAGAAAAAGCTGTATTATTTTATCTTCTGTAGTAAGCATTTCAAGTCATCTTCACTTTTAGCAAGCAAGATTGTGTCATCTGTATAATGCAGGTTATTGATGAATCTTACTCCAGTCTTGATGCCACATTATTCTTCATGAAGTTCAGCTCCTCTAATAATTTGCTCAACATAAAGATTGAATAGGTATGGAGAAAGGATACAAACCTAACGCACACCTTTCTTAATTTGAGGTATTTTAGTATACCGGGTTATGCCAGGAAATTTGAAGGACAGCTGTCTGGATAAGTGATTAAAAGAGATCTGTATTGGTTCCCATTCCCAAGAAATCTAACAGAATGTAGAAATTATTGAACAAGTCACTGACATTCACATGAAAGCAAAATACTGCTAAAGATCACTCAAAAATGGGTAAAACTGTGTATAGGTGGAGAACTGACTGAAGTGGATTTAGAAGAGGCTGTGATACCAGGGGCATCAGTGCTGATGTGAGATGGATCCTGCCTGGAGGTAATGAATACCAGAAAAACTTCTATTTGTTTTAGTGACTACGCAAAGACATTTGACTGTGGATAAAATACAATGGCTAACACTGAGAAGAATGGGGATTCCAGAACAATTCATTTTCTTCATATGAAATCTATACCTAGACTAAGAAGCTGTTGTCCAAATGGAGCAGTGAAACATTGCATGATTGAAGTTCAAGAAGGGTGTTTGTTCATCAGGTTTATATCCTTTCTCCATTCCTACCCAATCTGTATACTCAGTAAATAATTCATCAAGGTGGAGAGGCTGGACCTGGAGGCCCATGCTTGTGTCAGAACCCAGAAGTTCTTAGGAGACAGGCCAGAGAGGCCAGGAGTGGCAGCAGCCAAATGCAGTGTTTCAAAAGGCCCAGACCACCATCATTGCCAGGGTGTAGAGACTTAACAAGTGTACAGGAATTACTGAAGACATTAGCCATCATGATGTTGTGGTGGTGGTGGTGTTCGTGTTTCCTCGAGTCACTTGTGACTCATAGCGACACTATATACAACAGCTCTAAACCCTGCTCTATTCCTTGCCAAGTTTATTGTCTCCGACACACCTATCCTCATTATCCCAGTGATGGAATCAATCCATCACATCAAGGGTCTTCCTCTCCTGTGCTGTCCTTCCCCACCTCCCAAGGATGAGGTTCCTCTCCAAGGACTGATCCTTCCTTGCAACATGTCCAAAATATGTCAGACAAAGCTTCAGAATCCTTGCCTCCAAGGAGCAATCTGGTTTCATCTTGTCCAGGAGAACTTGTTTGTTCTCCTATAAGTCCATGGTATATTCAGTACTCTTCTCCAGCACCAAAGCTCAAAGGCATCAGCTCTCCTATCATCCCTAGTCATTGTCCAGCTCTCTGAGGTAGAGCAAGTAATGGAAAAGACCATGGCCTGGATCAGGTGCATCTTAGTCTCTAGACTGATATCATTGCTCCTCAGTACCTTGGAGAGGTCTCTGACAGCAGACTTTCCAAATGCAGTTAGTCTTTTCATTTCCTGGCTGCTGGTACCAAGAGTGTTGATTGTAAAGCCAAGCAAATTGAAACTGTCAACAATCCATATTGAGTTTCAATCCATATTGGAGGCTGCAATCCTTGACCCTCCGCAGCAAGCACTTCAGGTCCTACTCAGTTTCAGCAAGCCGGGTTGTGTCATCTGCATAACGCATATTGTTGACAAGTGTATCTCCAATCCTGATCTCAGCCCATCCTCCTGATAATCTGTTCCGCATATAGATTGAAAAGATATGGAGATAGGACACATGCTTGACACATACCTTTCAAAATTTTGAACCATGCAGTGTTTCCTAGCTCTGTTCTGACGACTGCCTCCTGGTCCAAGTTTTGCATAAGCATAATCAAGTATTCTGGGATTCCATTCTTCTCAGTGTCAGACACAGTTTGTTGTGATCCACACAGCCAAACATCTTTGCAAATCAATGAAACACAGATAGACATTCCTCTGGTACTCTCTGCTTTCAGCCAAGATCCATCTGACATTAGCTATAATATCCCTAGTGCTACATACAGCCTCTTCTATACCCAGCCTGCACTTCAGGCAGCTTTCTGTTGATGTGTTGTTCCAGTCCTTTTTGGATAATCTTCAGCAGAATCATGCTTGCATGTGATACCAATGATATTAGCCATCATATTAATTCAGGCCTCACACAGCAGCTAATGGGGTGGGGGTGGGGGAATGGTGAGATGGACATCTCATCTGTCAGGCTTTTTTAACTGCGGAAGTGTTTTTGCATGTTGAAGTGGTTTTGCATGCAGATGCTCTTAATAGCTTAGATAGATTTATGTTTGCTTGTCTACCAACTGTTCTTTTGGGTAAAATTCTTGACTGTCTGACACTGTACTAATGCTGAGCTTCCAAGTTAAGATAGACTGGAAAGAAGGGGTGCTCATTCACTTTTGAGATAAAAGGCCTTCAAAACTCTATGGACAATAGAACAATCTTAGACAATTAGATATAGCACTGGAAACTAAAACTTCATATTGGGAAAGACAAAATGAGATAGAACAGTTGCAAACAGCCACTAACAATTGGAATGTGGAATGAAGTATGAAGATAGGAAAATTGAACATTGTATAAAAAATGAAACACATATATATTGACATACTAGGCATTGGCAAACTGAGATGGATTGGCATAGGACACTTTCAATCAGAAAATCACAGGATCTACTACAATGGCATGAAAAAATATAAAGAAAAATGGGGTTACCTCCATAGTCAAAAAGGCTATTTCTAGATCCATCCTGAAATACAATATTATGAGTGACAGGATAATATCCATATGCATACAAGAAAACCTGTTAATATCACTATTATTCAAATCTATGCACCAACAATTAGAGCCAAAGAAGAAATATATTTCAATCAACTTTTGCAGTCTGAAATCAATCAAACATGCAACCAAGACTCATTAATAATAATTAATGACTG
>NW_006399835.1:12824111-12824699 GCF_000299155.1 Elephantulus edwardii | reverse complement strand
AGCAGCTCTGAACCTTGTCCCAACCAGTATAAATTTAAAATGTTATATTAAAAGAAACTTAAAAAAAACAAAACATTATCTATGAAGAATGCAAATGGTCATTGCAAAGACAGAGGAGGAAGAAAAGGCCAAGATGGATATCAAAAGAGACAGAGTACTTCATTAGAGCAATATTCAGAGAAGCCAGAACAAAGAGAAAAATTAGAAAAAGAAAGGGTTGAAGAGAATATTTCAAAGGGCAGATTGAGAAGAAAAAAACCAAATATAACAAAACGTACAAAGAGATAGAGTCAGAAAATTTAAAGGGATGAACTCATTAGGTATTTCTTAAGTTGAAGAAACTAAAGAATAAATTCAAGCCTCAAGTTGGAATTCTTGAAGATGCTATAAACAGAAAATTCAATGATCTAGGAAGCATCGAAAGAAGATGGAAAGAATGCACTAAGCGACTGTACCAAAAAGAGTAAGCTTAAAACAACTATGAGATATCATCTCACCCCTGTCAGAATAGCAAAATTTAGCAAAACAGCAAGCAACAAATACTGGCGAGGTTGTGGAGACACTGGAAACCTTATTCACTGTTGGTGG
>NW_006399835.1:12819351-12823371 GCF_000299155.1 Elephantulus edwardii | reverse complement strand
AAAAAGGAGGAAATTCAAGTTGTTTTAAAGAAATTGACAAAAAATAAGGCCCTGGGAATTGATAAAATACCAATTGACATATTTCAACAAAAAGATGCGACTCTGGATGTGCTTACTAGATTGTACCAAGAAATTTGGAAGACAGCTACGTGGTCAACTGACTGAAAAAGATCAATATTTATTCCTATTTCCAAAAAAAGGTGATCCAACCGAGGGTGGAAATTGAGCAATATCACATGCAAGCAAAATTTTACTGAAGATTTTAAAAAACAATTTGAAATGCCAGAAATACAACCAGGGTCTAGAAGAGGCTTTGGCACTAGCAATTTCATTGCCAATGTCAGATGGATCTTGGTTAAAAGCTGAGAGTCTATTTGTGTTTTATTGACTATGCAAAGGCATTTGACTGAGTGCATCACAACAAACTGTGGCTAACGTTGACAAGAATGGGAATCTCAGTAACACTTGTTTGTGGTAATACAAAACCTACAGAGCAAAGGTTTTTTTTATTTTTTCATTTTTGCCCAAAAATCAAGGAAAGAGTCATCAGGCATGTATCCTTTCTCTTTACCTTTTCATCTACACGAGGAATCGATAATTTGGGAAGCTAGACTATATGAAGAAGAATGTGGCATAAGGATTGGAGGAAGACTCAGTAACAACTTGCATTATGCAGACAACACAACTTTGCTTGTTTTCTACTGAAGAGGACTTAAAGCATTTGCTGCAGTTCAATAACTTTAGTGTTCAATATGAATTGCATTTCAACATCAAGAAAACAAAAGATTTTCACCACCCAGCCACTTGGCAACATCATGATTGATGGAAAAAAGATTGAAATTGTTAACAATTTAATCTTACTTAGCTCCACAGTCAACACTCTTGGCTACAGCAGTCAGGAAATCAAAAGACAAATTGCTTTGGGAAAGTCTTCTGTCAGAAAGCTCTTCAGAGTGCTAGAGAACAATGATGTCAGTCTAGAGACTACAGTGTGCCTAATCCAGTTCATGGTCTTCTCAGTTGCTTACTCTGCATCTGAGAGCTGGACAATGACTAAGGATGACAGAAGAAGTTGAGTTGTGGTGGTGGGAAGGGTATTGAACATGTATACCAAGAGAACAAGTCTGCCCTGGAGAGGGTGAAACCAAGCTGCTCTTTGGAGGCAAAGATTTTGAAGCTCCATCTGACATACTTTGGACACTTTGCCAGGAGGTGCAAGTCATTAGTGAAGGACATCATGCTTGGAAGGTTGGAAGGTCAGCACAAGAGATGACCCTGGATGACTTTGATGGACACAGTGACTGTGACAATACAGGCAGGTGTGGCAGGGATAGTGAGATTGCCTCAGGATATGGCAGGGTTCAGAGTTACTGTTCACTAAGAATTGCTATTAGTTGTAGTTGCCTCAATGGCTCAAAACAACAACAAAATACAAAGAGGTATGTGATATCAGGATCAGAGGAAAGACTCATCAACAACTTATAAAGATGATACAACCTTGTTTGCTAGGAGAGGCTATTCCTTGGACAGGGACATGATGCTCAGAAAGGTGGAGGATTGGTAAAGAGAGGAAGACCCTTAACCAGATGGAGTGACATGGTGACTGCAACAATGGGCTCAAGAGTATCTGAGATCATAAGGATGGCACATGATAGAAGAGGATTCAAATCTGTCACTCATAGGGTCTCTATGAGTGATATTTGACTTGAAGATACCTAACATTAACAACATAGTTCACTTTGTGTTAAAAACAATTGAGCTCTCAGTAGCTAAAACAGGCTGTTTAAGTCTACCTGAAAGTATGGTGGTAGGCATGCTTGGAAATCCAATTCTGAAAAAAGTCAGCCACTGAAAAGGTTTTGAAAGTTCTGTTTTTGTCATTATTAGGTGGCTTTGAGTCTGGTACAATTCATAGGGCATCTATGAACAAAAGATCTCAATCCTGTCTTATCTTGTGACACCCTCACAATCTCTGATCCTTGAGCCCATTGCTGTAGTCACCGTGCCAATCCATCTTGATAGGGGTCTTCCTCTCTTTCACTGACCCCCAATTTCCAAATATCATGTCTTTCCCAAGGAAGAGCCTCTTCTAGTAACATGTCCAAAGTATGAGATGAAGCTTTGCCATTCTTGCCTCCAAGGAACACTCTGCTGCACCTTTAAGACTTAACTGTTTATTCTTTTCACAGTCCATATGATGTTCAGTATTCTTCTCCAACAACTCAGCTCAAAGGTATGAATTTTTATCTCATCATCCTTACACATTGTTCAGCTCTCAGGCATGAATTTTTATCCTCTCATTCTTATTCATTGTCTTATCTCTCAAATACACAGCAAGTGATTTAAAAGACCATGGCCTGAATCAGGTGCACCTTAGTCTTCAAGATGGCACCATTGCTCTTTAACATTTTGAAGTAAGCAGTTCCTAACAGAGGACTTGTTCAGAGTTATCTGTCTCATTGTCTCCTGACTGCTAGAACCAGGAGTGTTGAGTGAGGATCAAGCAAGACAAAATCATTAAGAGTTTCAGTCTTTTCTCTATTACGATGTTGTCAACCTGTCTAATGGTAAGGATTTGTTTTAATGATATTAAGATACAGTCCATAACCAAGGCTGTAGTCTTTGATTGGCAACGAGGGCTTTAGGTCCCACTCACTTTCAGCCACAAAGTGTCATCTGCATAGTGCTGGTTGTTGATGAGTCTTCCTCCAATCCTAATGTCAAATTATTTTTCATAGTCTGTCTTCATGAATTATCTGCTAAGCATACAAACTGAATAAGTATTCAGAAAGAACACACCCTAATATACACCCTTGCAGACTTTAAAACATATAGTGTTCCCTAGTTCTGTTCACACAACAGCTTTTTGGTCTAGATACAGATTTCAAAAGAGCACACTTAAGTGTTCTGAGATTCCCATTCTTCTTAATGTAGGCCATGAGTATAATTCACTGAGTTCACTGGGTCAAATGCCTTTACATAATCAATGAAACACAGATGGCTATTCTTTTGATATTCTCTGCTTTCAGCTATGATAGACTTTAGCAAAGATATCCCTGGTACCACAGCGTCTTCTAAACCGAACTTGAACTTCTGGCAGTTCCCAGTCAATGCACTGTTCTGGTAATTTTCGGGTGTATTTCAGCAATATTTAGCTTGCATGTGATATTTATGATATTGTTTGATAATTTCCACATTCTATTGAATCACATTCTTGGGAATGGGAACAAGTATGGATCTCTTTCAGTCACTTAGCTAGTCAGCTGTCCTCACGTTTCTTGGCATAGACCAGTGAGTTCATCCAGGGTTTCCATCTGTTGATTAAAAAATGTCAGTCAGTAACCCATCTATTCCTATGCTTTATTTTTTTTTTTCAGTATCTTTAGCTCATCTTTAACTTGTTCCTTTTTTAGTATTGGCCCATTGGCTATGGTTCATATATGGCTTCTTTAAATTTTTCAATGTGGAGTAATTCTTTTTGATACAGTGACTGTGTACTCCTTCCATCTAATGCTTCTTCTGGGATCATTCAAGATTTTGCCCATGGCAACGTTCAGTATTGCATCTCCATGCTTTTGTTTATTTTATAGTTCTTTCAGCTTGAAAAATGATGAGTAAATTCTTCCCTTTTGATGACACAAGCTCTTTGCACATTTTATTAAAAATACTTGGATTTAACTTCTTGAGCTACCCTTTGAAATTTTCTGTTCAGTTCTTTTACTTCAGCATCTCTTCCATTTGTTTCGGGTTCTCTATGTTCTAAAGCAATTTTAATAGTTCCCTTTGACATCTATTTTGACTTTTTCATTTCTGTTTTGGTAACAATCTTTTGCTCTCTTCATAGGTCGTATCGTTTATTTCATTCCATAGCTCCTCTGGTCTTTCATCACTGGAGATCAATGCCTCAAACCTATTGTCAGAATGATTTCTTCTTCCCCGCCCCCCTTTTTTTTTAAGGAAAGCAAATTCTTTTAACACCAGACAATGTCAGCATGGTGGGATACATAGAAAGTCTAGTAA
>NW_006399835.1:12815405-12819251 GCF_000299155.1 Elephantulus edwardii | reverse complement strand
ATTCTTCCAATTTCCTTCACCCTCCCCTCCATCAAATTATACAACCCCCTAATTAGTCCTCCCCTCCTTCTGCACATCTCATCCCTCCACTTCCACCCTCCCCCCACCTCACCAGATTCCTTATACTCATCCTATAATAAAGGTTTTATACAATATTTGTTCTTGTGGGACTGAGTTATTTCACTCAGCATAATGCTCTCCAGACCCTCCTAAGTTGGATAAAAATTTACAAAATCATTGCTCCTGCGTGCTGCATAGTATTCCATTGTATGGCTGTACCATAATTTCTTAATCCATTTGTTCGTGGTTAGACATCTGGGCTGTTTCCATTTTCTTGTGATGGTGAATAATGGTGCTATGAACATTGGTGTACAAGTCTCAGTTTGTGCCTCAGTTCTCATTTTCTCAGGATATATTCCAAGTACTGGCATAGCTGGCCCATATGGAATTTCTATGTTCTGCTTTTTGAGGAAGCGCCAAACTGCATTCCAGAGGGTTGCACCATTTTACAGTCCCACCAATTCTTGCCATGTTCTCTCCAACATTTATTGCTTGCTGGTGGAATATAGTCAAGTTCCTATTTTGTTTCTTGTGGATTTGTTTTCATTTTCTTCAGCTCCAAGTTGAACATGAGTAATTGATCATCTGTCCTAGTTCTGAGTGCTGATGCTGAGCTCTTCCAACCGTTCCATCCACAGATGTAGTCAATCTGAGTCCTGCACAGACAATCAAATGAGATCCATGTGTAAAGTTATCATTTTTGTTTGTTAAAAAAAATCTCTTTGCTATGAATAACGCATTGATTGTACAAAATCCATTCTCTCTCCCACTTCATTTCTGTCACCAAGTCTGTACTTTACAACTACCATTCCTTCCTCATTGTTTCCAACTTTTGCATTCTAGTCACTAATAATTATTAATGCAGCTTGATTTTATGTTGTATAGATTTCTGACTGTAAAAGTTGGCAGAAATTCAAATTAACTTTTCAAGGATATTGAAAGGGAAATTTTCAAATTTATTTGGAGAAGAAAGAGACCTCAAATAAGCAAAACACTTCTGAAAAACAAAAATGAAGTGAGCGGCATGGCTTTCCCTGACTTTAAAACCTATTACACCATGGTAGTAACCAAACAGCATGTTATTGGTACAATGACAGGCACATAGACGAATGGGACAGAATTGGGAACCCAGAAATGAACCAAGCTATCTATGGTCAACTGATATTTGACAAGAAATAAAGCCTATCAAATAGGGAAATGGCAACCTCTTCAACAAATGGTGCTGGCAAAACTGGACTGTTCTCCAAAGAAAGCTGAAACAGGATCCACATCTCACACCATACACAAAAATCAACTCAAGATGCATCAGAGACCTGAGAGTAAAGCCCAAAACTATGACGTTCATCAAAGACAAACTGGGATCAAGCTTAGACAGCTTAGTTAATGGTTTAAAGAGACTGACAAATACAACTAGAAATGTACAAACTGGAGAGGATAAAAGTAATGAATGGGACCTTCTGAAAATTAAATGCCTGTGCATTAAAAAAAGTAATAAAAAACTTCTAAAAAGAAAAAGTAATAAAAACCTTCTTTCAAAAGAGTAAAAAGAAAACTTACTGAATCGAGGGGGGAACAAACCATTTGGAATATCATTTCTGGCAAAGGTCTCATATTAAATGTTTACCGAATCCTACAGAGACTTCCAGAAAAAATAAAAGACTGATCACACAATTACAAAATGGGCAGAACACATGGAAAGACTTTTCACAGAGGAAGTTATTTGGATGGCCTAAAAACACCTGAAGAAATGCTCCAAATCACTGGTAATAAGAGAGATGCAAATCAACATCATAACGAGATAACATCTCAATCCATTAGCAGTGGTAAATGTAACAGGACAGCAAGTAATAAATTTTGGAGAGGATATGGAGGGGTGGGAACTCCCATACACTTTTTGTGGAATTGTAAAATGGTACGAACACTCTTAGAAGACAGTTTGGTGTTTTTTTAAAAAGCTGAATATAGAAATTCCATATGACCCAGCTATTTCACTGCTTGGGATATATACCAAGAAAGTAGGAAGTGAGGCACAAACTGAGATTTATACACCAACACTGATAACATTATTCACCATAGCAAGAACATAGAAACAGCCCAAATGCCCAACCACAATTTAATGGATTGAGAAATTATGGTACATTCACATGATGAAGTACTATGCAGCATGCAGGAGCAATGATTTTGAAAATTGCTTCCTAATTTGCGAGGAACTGGAGAGAATTATGCTAAGTGAACTCAGTCCCATAATGGCAAGTACTGTTTAAGTCCATCATTGTAGAAATAGAAAGATAACTAATAAAAGGGAGGAGGGTAGGAGCCGACGGGTGAGGATGGGTATAGCAGGGTAACCAGATAGGGTCTCACAATTTGATGGGCAGTGGGAGGAGTAAAGGAAATGGGAAAGATTTGGCTAGAAAAACAGGAAATGGTAAAGACTTGGTTAGAAAACCAATGTATATGAACCTTGTAAGTAAATCAATATAAAAGAAAAAATTTTATTTAAAACGAAAAGCTGGTAGAGATCCCCACTTTCTTCCTATATGGCTTTAGTTGTTGGTGCATATTTGAATAATAGTCATGTTACTAAGTCTGCCTTGTAGCCATATGGATATAATCCTATCACTCACAATATTTTACTTTAGATTAGACCTTGAAGTTTTCCTTTACCTCATGATTGTCACCCATTCTTCCTTAGTTTTCCACTCCCAGCATAGTAGATGACATGTCCAGGATAGCCCATTTCATTTCACTAATGCCTAGAATGTTGATCTTCATCTGTTCCATTTCAATTTTTTAGAACTCTTCCAGTTTTCCTACATTCATAGTATGTACATTTCATGTTCTATTAATGGTTTTTTGCAGCTGTTTCTCATATTTAGGAGTCTTTCCATGTGAGTTCTACCTTTACTATTATAGCTGCCTGCATTCCTCTGTGTTCACAAAGTTTTCAAAGGCCTGTTGTTTCAGAAGAAGATGGCCAGTCCTACTTCCTAATATGTCTTAGTCTAGGCTCTCTGCTACAACCTGTGCATGACAGGTAGCCCTTCTGGCATTTGACATACCAGTGGCATAGTTTTCAGTATTACAGAAACCCACACATTACACAAGTACTGCAGACAGACAAGTGCTATACCAATAATACCAAACAATAAACTAATAAAATGCTTATAAACATGCCTCTAGAAATTAACTAGCAACATGCAAATCAATCTGATATAACAAACTAACAAACAGATGTTGTACCTCTAACATTCCATAGTAAAGACAGTCAGGTAAACAAGTATTATGGCACAGGGCACCCTTTTCTGGCCCTTACTAAGGCTCTTGGTAGAGTAATAGGATGTGGGTATTAGTTCCAGACAGCGATTCAGCTGGGACTTTGGTGCATGACTCCCGAGGGCTCTCCCGGACCTGGCTGTAGTGAGGCTGCCTTCATAGAGGAGTCCAAAGATCTACTGTGGCCCACTCTGACATATATGAAGTTGCCATGAATCAGAATTAACAATATAGCTATTTCTATGTATTTCTATTTATTTAATATATATATACACACATATACACACACATATGCACACACATACACATATATATATATTCCCCCCCCTTGGAAAAGATCTGATGGAACCTAAAAAGATGGGGTAATGGTTGGCTTAGATCAATGGTGATTAATTTTATTAAGTTCAGTGTATGGGAATGACTGTATGAAACACAATGTGAATGAAGAACAGTGTGGAACAAAATATATTTCAACTTTGTAAGCAAATGGGAATCCCAGAACATTTAATC
>NW_006399835.1:12795419-12814540 GCF_000299155.1 Elephantulus edwardii | reverse complement strand
TCATACTTGGGAGGGTGGAGGGTCGGCGTAAGAGGGGAAGACCCTCTATGAGATGAATTGATTCAGAGACTGAGGTAATTGGGATGGATGTGTCAGAGGCAGTGCGGTTGGTGCAGCATAGAGCGGTGTTTAGGGCTGTTGTGCATAGGGTCACTATGAGTCGCAAACAACTCGATGGCACATAACAACAACAACAAGGAAACTAATATAATTTTTTTAAAAAACTCAATTCTTTTGGGGGGCAGACTCTTACCACTGCAACATCTTTGTATCCCCGTAACTTCCTAACTGATCTTTAGAATTTTAAACTATTTTTCCCTCAATAGAAGTGTGGAATATAATGACTAATGCTTAAAGAAATGTTATATTCTTATTTTTTAGAGAAGGAATAAAGGGCCTGTGAGATCAGACAAGGCACTTTTCACTACCCTGTAATGTCAAAGGTCTGAAATGCAAGTAATTGACACACACAAAAAGGATTGTCATTTTGGAGGCCTTTACTAGTGTTAAGGAAAAGAAAATACCCAAGATATAGAAATAGCCCTAAAAGAAGACTACATCTCAATACCACACTAGTTTCTACCTAAAGGTTATTGAATTCTTTAAATGAATTTTTAAAAATTATCTTATTTAAAACTCATTTTTATGAGTTTCATTAGTTTGACTTAATTCAAACTCCTTTTCTGAGTTTATATAGACACTTTAAGATTGCTGTCCAAGAAAGATACAAATTATTTCTGCCTTGTAGGAAAAAATAATCCCAACTAATACTATTTTATTTCCATTTTTAAAACCAGTTTGATTTGAGTAACCAGTTCAATTTCTTATTTAGCCAGTTTACTATTAGCATTGGGACTTCTGGTGTTTTAGTTTATAGAAATTTGTGCTACCAAAGCAAAGATAGTGCCTCTGACAGTTTGAAGCCACCAGAAACTCCACTCCTTCTCTATAATTTACAGCTTCCCCAAGCTCATAGCTGGCAGGTCTGCTATGAGTCAGTGGTGGCAATGACTTTTTAGAGTTATTGCTAACATGTTTTTCTCAACATATTATATTCTCTGTCAAGCCAAATCTCCTTGAACCATCTTACTATCCTCTGGTTTCCCGTTGAGGTAAAGAAATGCTTGACAAGTGCTCAGAATCTGTTTACACAGATGTTAGCTTTTTTTACAATTATTTGTTGACACTAACATGTTGCAATGACTTGAAGTAAAAAATTCTTTCATACACTAAGGACCAAAACAAAGGAACGATTTTCCAGATTAAGCAATACCAGCTGGAGTCTAGTGGAACAGACCAGATTTCAACAGGTGGCATGGAAAGGAAAGACATCGGAGGCAGAGCTTCAAACATTTACATGTTCCTAAAACTGACTCAAATGGAGAATTATAAGCCAATGTTCACAGCAGTGTTATTCACCATTAGAAAATAATGAAAACAGCCCAAATATCCAACCACAATTGAATGGGTTAAGAAAGTATGGTACATTCACATGATGGAATACTGTACAGCATGCTGGAGCAATGATTTTGTAAATTAATACTTAACTTAGAAGGGACTGGAGAGCATTATGTTAAGTGAACTAACTCAGCCAAATAAGGACAAATACCATATAAGACTCTTACTGTAGAACATGTATAAGGACCCAGGTGAGGGGAAGGCTGGGTGGGGGTGCAGGTGTTAATTATAGGGTCACATAATTTGATGGGTGGAGGGAGAGGTAGGTAAAGAAAATGGAAAAGATCTAGTGTGAAAAATAATGTACGTAAACTTTGTAAATAAATCAGTATAAAATAAAAATTTTATTTAAAATAAAAATATTTTTTTTAAAAAACTGACTCAATAAACTGACAGTTCCTAAAACTAGACCAACAAGCAGCATCATAATAGATGAAGACTGACATTGTCAATGATGTCATTTTCTTCTGATCCACAATCAGCATCCATTGTAACAGCAGTCAAAAAATCAAAGATGTGTTATAGTGGACAAAACTTCTTTAAAATGCTCAAGGGCAAAGATGTCAGTTTAAACACTAAAATGGGCCATAGTTATTGTGTTTGGGTTTGTTGTTTGTTTTGTTGTTGGTTGGGCTTTATTCTGTTGCTGCACATATATCTATTAGTTGGACAAAGAATCAGAATAATAGAAGAATCACGCCTTTGAATTGCGGTGTCAGAGAAGAGAACTGATTATTTCATGGACTGCTCAGAGAACACGTAAGTCTGTCTTGGAGATAGTTTAGCCAGAGTTCTCCTTACAGGCAAAGATGGTGAAACTCCATCTCATAGTTTGAGCATGTTGTCAAAAGGGGCCGGTCCTTGAAAAGACCTCATTCTGGGAAAGGGAGAATCAGGAAAAGTGAAGACAACCCTCAAAAACAACAAGTCAGTCATCAAAACCTCATCAACAGTTTTCTTTACAAATAATGGAGCTTGTTAATCTAGAAATTAAAGAGATAATGGTGATGGCTCCTCCTATTATGTATGCAATGTGCACTGCTATGCTTTGGTGGCCAAGGGATAAGAAACAGCACTGAAATCCCAAAAGTACACAGTTCAAACCCACCTTTGAGAGGAAAAGGGTGGACAATCTCTCACCCCTAGAATTACTGCCTCTGAAAACCCACTTGAGGGTCAGCTATGAGTCAGTTTCTACTCAATAGGACACAACAACAACAACAATTTTGTTGTTGTGGGCTGTGGAGTCACCTATGATTCATAGCAATCCTATGTATAACAGCCCTAAACCCTACTCTAACCTATGCCAATCTTACTGTCTCTGACACACCTACCCCCATTACCCCAGTCACTGAATCAATTTATCTCATCGAAGATCTTCTTCTCCTGCGCCGCCCCTCCACTATCCCATACATGATGTCCCTCTCCAAGGACTGGTCCCACCTTGCAACATGTTCAAAGTATGTCAGACATCTTCTGAAGGAGGCTTCAGAATCTTTGCCTCCAATGAACAACGTTGTCTCACTTTCTCTAGGACAAACTTGTTTGTTCTTCTAGCAGTCCATGGTATATTCAATACTCTTCTCCAGCACTATAGCTCAAAGGCATCAACTATTCTATAATCCCTAGTCATTGTCCAGCTTTCTGATTCATCCCAAGTAATTTCAAAGACTATAGCCTGGATCAGGTTCACCACAGTCTCCAGACTGACATCATTGCTCTTCAGTACTTTGGAGAGGTCTCTGACAGCAGACTTTCCCAATGCAATTCATCTTTTAATTTCCTGGCTGTTGGTACCCACGAGTGTTGATTGTGGAGCCAAGCAAACTGAAGCTGTTAACAATCTCAATCTCTTCACCATGTATCTTGATGCTGTCAATGAGCCCAGTGATGAGAATCTTTGTTTTCTTGGTGTTGAGCTTCAATCCATATTGAAGGTTGTAGTCCTTGACCTTTGGCAGTAAGCGCTTCAGGTCCTCCTCAGCTTCAGCAAGCAGGGTTGTTGCATCTACATATTTTTAGTAATTATTACTAAGAAATAAAATGAAAAGGAACTGAACTCAACCTCTTGCCAGTCTTTTGGAAGCAACTCATAGCCGTTGGGTTGCTAAGGCTGCTGTAAATCATAAAGGAGGAGACTGCCCATCTATCTGCCTGAAAGCCCCTGGTTCATTTAAACCACCAGACTATTGTCAACTTTGGATTATCAATGCAACAAAAAACAAGACCTAAAATAAAAAACAAACCTGAGAATAAGTTTAAATTCTATGAACGAAACATAATATCCTATGGAATATGGAGAAATTGAAAGATGTATGCTATGTTCTTGGTTATAAAAGCACAGAAATATTACTTCTTTAAAAAATAACCAAAAATTCAATGCAATTTTCATTACTATCTAATTGTAGTTGATGCCAAGTTAATTCCACCTACTGGTGACCTCATATGTGCAAGCTACAGCTGTTCTGCAGACTTTTCAAGGCGTTTAGAAGTAGATCTTCAGGCTTGAGATGCTTCTGGATGGTTTCAGACTGCCAGTTAGGGACACTTAATTGTTTGCCCCACAAAAGGTCTTTTGTAAAAAAAGTACAGTCATTCTTTTCCCCCACCCACCAAATTTCCACCAAGGAATGGAGTGTATCACAGCCTTAAAGCCTTAAAGTTTTGGGTTCTCTTTCTATCTCTTCTTTGACTGCTTAACCAACAGAACACAGTATTGTGCATTAAAAAAGAGACTGGAGAAGAACCCCTTCCCCTGAGTCTGATGAATAACGGTGAGGGTTATTGTTATTGTTATTTGTGCTTCATCCAATGCATAACAGAATGAATCGCTACCCTGAGGGAGTGAAGATGAAAGACAGAGAGAAAATGCTTAGCCTCCACGTTTATCTCCTCTGAAATACAGAAGCCATTCATTCACTGTGCTGCAGACCTACGTCTTCTCTTTACATATATATGTTCATGCCTAATGTGCCTCATTTCTTATGCACAAATAAATGACTTTATAAAGTAGCTGCCCTTGTCCCTGCCCAGAGAACTCCCTTATATCTTACAAGGTTGTTCTCCCTCAACTTCCAGTGAAGAACAACTTGCTCAGAAACCTTTTTTCATAAATTCCTTCCTCCTTCATTGGCTTGTAAATGATGGGATAAAAGAAACCATCTTAGTTCATGAATCCTCACCAAAAAAATCTGCTGAAGAAAGGCATGGATATTTGCAGAGCAAGTTAAAAGAAGTGTTTATTTTAAAAACTTGACCAAAAAAAAAGTCGAACCTGTTGACATCAAGACTGTTCCAACTTATGTTCATACCAAATGGTTGAGCACAGCTCCATAGACTGCTGTGGCCTTTATAAAATCAGACTGTCACAACAAAGTGAGTTATGGACTCTCACTGCCCATCTTTCAGGAGTAGCAGAACAATTAACTACTGTACCATCAGAGTACTTTAAAAGAAGGGACACACTCTGAAATGTGATCCTTCTTGTTGTTGTTTTGTGTCATCAAGTCGCTTGCGACTCATAGCGACCCTATGTACAACAGCCCTAAACCCTGCTCTATCCTGTGCCAATCTCACCATCTCCGACACACCCATCCCAATTATCCCAGTAACTGAATCAATCCACTTCATAGTGGGTCTGCCCCTCCTGCTGTCGCATGATGTCCCTCTCAAAGAACCTCTCCCTCCTTACAACATGTTCAAAGTATGTCAGACGAAGCCTCAGAATCCTTGCCTCCAAGGAGCAGCCTGGTTTAACCCTCTCCAGGATGAATCTGTTTGTTTTCTTGGCAGTCCAGGGTACATTCAATACTCTTGTCCAGCACCTCAGCTCAAAGGCATCAATTCTCCTTCTATCCTCCTTAGTCATTATCCAATTCTCTGATGCATAACTATTGATTGCAAAGACCATAGCCTGTATCAGATGCACCTTAGTCTCCAGAGTGACACCATTGCTCTTCAGTACCCTGGAGAGGTCCCTAACAGCAGAACTTTCCCATCGCAATACCTTTTTTTTTTTTTTAATTTCCTGGCTACTGGTGCCAAGAGAGTTGACCGTGGAGCCAAGCAAATTAAAGTTGTTAACAATCTCAATCTCTTCACCATCCATCCTGATGCTGCCAATTGGTCCAGTGGTGAGAATCTTTGTCTTCTTGACATTGAGCCTCAATCCATACTGAAGGCTGCAGTCCTTGACCCTCTGCAGCAAGCATTTCAGGTCCTCCTCAGTTTCAGCAAGCAGGGTTCTTATTAAAGCCAAGTCATTTTGCTCCCAGGTCCTGGCAATTGCTTTTGCCTCTCTCTGAAGATGTACTGATCCTGTATGTCATGTGCTAGTTCTTCTAACACACACATTACTTGATATTTAATCATGGTTATGTTGTTGTTATGTGCCATCAAGTCACTTGCAACTCATAATGACTCTATGTACAACAGCGCTAAACTCTGCTCTATCCCTTGCCAATAGTATTGTCTCTAACACACCTACCCTCATTAGCCCAGTCACTGAATCAATCCATCTCATAGAGGGTCTTCCTGTCCTATGCTGTCCCTCCACCCTCCCAAGCATGACATTTCTCTCCAAGGACTGGTCTCTCCACGCAACATGTCCAAAATATGTCAGAGAGAGCTTCAGAATCCTGGCCTCCAAGGAGCAGTCTGGCTTCACCCTCTTCAGAACAAACTTATTTGTTTTCCTAGCAGTCCATGGTAAGTTCAATACCCTTCTTCAGCACTACAGCCCAAAGGCATCAATTCTCCTTCTGTCATCCCTAACCATTGTCCAGTTCTCTGATGCATAGTTAAATACTTGCAAAGACTATAGCCTGGATCAGGTGCACCTTAGTCTGCAGATTGACATCATTGCTCCTCAGTACCTTAGAGGGGTCTCTGACAGCAGATTTTCCCAATGCAATTCATCTTTTAATTTCCTGGCTGCTGGTACCAAGACTGTTGATTGTAGAGCCAAGCAAACTAAAGTGGTCAACAATCTCAATCTCTTCATCATCCATCATGATGCTGCAAATTGACCCAGTGGTGAGAATCTTTGTTTTCTTCATGTTGGGCTTCAATCCATATTGAAGGCTACAGTTCTTGACCCTCTAAAGCAAGCACTTCAGGTCTTCCTCAGTTTTAGCAAGGAGAGTTGTGCTATCTGAATAATGCAGACTGTTGCTGAGTCTACCTCCAATTCTGATGCCACACTTATCCCCATAGAGCCCAACCTCCTGGATAATCTGTCCCGCATATAGATTGAAAAGATATGGAAGAATGCAAAAGGTCATTACAAAGACAGAGGAGGAAGAAATGACCAAGAGAGATGTCAGAAGAAACTCTAAAAATTGCACTGGATCGCTAAGAGGCCAGAGGACAGTGTGGGAAGACAAAGTAAAGTATCACAATGAAATGTGCAAGGAGCAGGAGTCAGAAAATCAAAAGGGTCAAACCCGTTAAGCATTTCGTAAGCTGAAGAAACTGAAGAACAAAGTCAAACCTTGAGTTGCAATACTTAAGGATGCTTTGGACAGAATATTCAATTATCCAGGAAGCATTAAGAGAAGATGGAAAGAGTATACAGAGTCATTGTACCAAAAGAAATTGGCAGATACACAAGAATTTCATGAAACAACATATGAGCAAGAGCCTGTGGTGATGAAGGAGGAAGTTCAAGATGCTCTGAAAGAACTGGCAAAATACAAGGCCCAAGGAATTGATGGTATACCAACTGACATATTTCAACAAACAGATGCTGTCCAAAAAATCTCAAGGACAACCACCTGGCTTACTGACTGGAAGAGATCAGTATTTATTTGTTCCCACTCCAAAGAAAGGCGATCCAACAGAGTGTGGAAATTATCAAGCAATATTATTGATATCACATGCAAGAAAGATTCTGATGTGATGAAGATTATCCAAAAATGACTGGAACAGCACATCAACAGAACTGTCTGAAGTGCAGGATGGGTTTAGAACAGGCTGTGGCACTAGGGTATTCTAGCTACTATTAGATGGATCTTGGCTAAAAGTAGAGAGTACCAGAGGAACGTCTATCTGTGTTTTATTGACTATGCAAAGGCGTTTCACTGTGTGGATCACAACCAACTGTGGCTGACTCTGAGAAGAATAAGAATCCCAGAATACTTGATTGTGGTCATGCAAAACCTATAGTTGGACCAGGAGGCAGTCTTCAGAACAGAGCAAGGAAACACTGCATGGTTCAAAAATGGGAAGGGTCTGCCTCAAGGATGTATCCTATCTCCAAATCTTTTAAAATATATATGGTTATACTAAGTGAAGGAAAGTAGTGGTCAGTTAATTATTTTGTCTTTCATAGAGCTCCCTATAGAGAGCTCTGGTGGCCTAGTGGCAAGAAGCTGCTCTGTTATCCTGAATGCACACAGTTCAAGGCCATCAGCTGTTCAGTGGTAGAAGGATGGGCAGACTCCTCCTGTGCAATTAACTGCCTTTGAAAACTTGCCAGAGCGTCAGCTATGGGTTGGTTCTGACTCCATGGTACACATCAACAACAGCTCCCTGTATCAGGGTTTTATTTTAAATGTCTGCATAAGAGGAAGAAAAGAAGGCTTTGCACTAACAAATATGCAAGTCATTGCCTCTAAAATCCCTTCCATCTATAGCAGTCACTTGGTGGGAGGGAGGTTGGGACACCTTAAATGGTAGCCTGCATTCCTTTTTGTCTTCCCCTGGTAGCTAGGCTCCGTTTTGGTTTTTTTTAAATCATCTTTTCATAATTTGAGGTATCTTTTGGGGAAATAAGTAGATTGAGGAAAAATTAACCTGATTTTAGGGGAACGCAGTGATAGATGGGGGAGAAAAGAGGAGTCACTGTGAAGGGAAACATTTCCAGATAGTGGTGATGGTTTGAATATCATAACAAAATTAATGTCACAGAATTACAAATGTGAAGAATGTTGAAATGACCTAAGTTTTGCATGGTATACACACCTATACACACTACTGAAAAGTGGAAAATGGGGGGAAAAGAAAAAGGAAATAGAAAACGTTGCTCTCTTGGAGACTTCACAGTCAGTATAGAAAAGTTAATTCACAATTGTGAAGAAAACAGCAATTGATCACAATAGTCTATTGTTAGTCTAACAACATTGACAATCACACAATTAGATTCCTTTAAAAAAGTATTTACAGGGTTGGTTGTGGTGGTTTTTTTTAAGTAAAGGAGATTTAGTAGCTTTGAAGTTCTCCATTGCAAATTAATCGTTGAGATATCAATCACTCAACTATAATTGTGAGAACATGGACCTCTTAAGTTGAATAGCCAACAATTTTAGCTTTCAGTTTCAAAGCTGTAACACTTTTCTCAACTCATTAAAGGAGATAATACTTGTATTTATCGTGGGAAGCTGTGGTGGTCTAGTGGTCAGGATTTGCACTGCCAACTGAAAGGCATGTACTTTGAATTCACCAGCTGCTCCCTCAGAGAAAGATGGTCAATCTCCTCTCATGCAATGTACAGCCTCTGAAAACCCACTTGACGGTCAGCTATCAGTCTGCTACAACTCAACAGCATATACCAACAATATCTTGTATTTATCACCAGTGAACAGTGCCAGTTGATGTTCCAGGAGATTGCTCTATGCAAACGTCCTTTGGGGAAATAGCTACTGTCCAGGCAACAGGACTATTATAATATTAAAGCAAAATAAGATACAAAATACTTTTTTAAATGGATCAGCTAATAATAGTAAGAAGTTGCACTGCTAACCCAAAGGCAGGTGGTTTGAATCTCCTAACTACTTTACGGGGAAAAAATGGGCTATCTCCTGCGGTGTGATTTATGCCTCTGAAAACCCACTGGAGAGTTTTCAACAAAAACTTTGAAGATCCTGTTTTCCTGTTAACTGAAAAAAGATTGGTTTTAATCTACCAGTTGCTGCATGGGGGAAAGATGGGCAACCTTCTTTCATAAAGATTTACAATTTTGGCAACCTCTTTGATGGTCCATCACTATAAGTCAGAATTAACTCCACAGCAGTGAATTACTTACTACTATTTAATGCCATCATGAGATGTCTTACTGCAGAAAGCTGTTTCTTCAACAATTAGTTAATCCTTCAAGTCCTACTTCTCCTTCAGCAATTAATACTTAGTGAAAACCTACCATGCACCACTAATACCTTCTTCCCAAAAGACCCAACTAACATTTGTTTTTATTTTCTCACATCCCAAAGCTTATTTTCAACTCCAAAGTTTTTACATGAAATGTAACTCTTTATGTTGCTAAGCAGTAGGTATATTCTTTAAATTAACAATTCTGTTTTAAAACTAATGCCATAATAGATGTTGAGTTTAAGTAAATTGGAACTAGCTTCCAATCCTAGTAGACAAGAGTTTGTATTCTGAAACAACTGACTTTTGAAGTCTTTAAAAAAAACAAAAATCCCAAATTTCAAGGCAAAAATAAACAAAAAACATACTCTTGCCATTCTAGAACCAACTTTGAAGCCCTGGTATCTGGAATGGGTTTCAAATAGTTAATTACTTGCTATTAAACTTATTAACCAAAGTAAAAGTTCAGGAAAGCAGATTGCTTACCTGTTTCCTGACTACAACTTGCTCTTGCCAAAAAGGTTCTTGAAAAGGTCAGGACGTTCAGCAGTGACTTCATGCTGGGATCATGTGGATCCAAAATTACTTCCTGCTTCAATATGAAAACACTGCAGAAAGTTGTTCAAACTTCTCCCCTGGAGGAAATGACGGGTAAGCTAAGCCAGGCCACCAGTGTAACCCACCTCTCCCCATCCGCATGTCAAGGCAGACCACATCAGAAAGGCTTTACCCGTATCCTCGAACCCTTATGAGAACATCTTCAATTGTTTAAAGACCAATCTGATGCCAGTAAATTTCTAAAGCCCTTGAAGGCACAGGTGTTCAAACTTTAGAGTGATGAGTATTACCTGGAGTAGATACCCTAGCTCTTCGTGGAGCTGGGGGCCAGGCGTGTGTTTGCTTAACATACTGCCCGGGTGTTTCTGTAAGAACTAATGCGGCTTTTGATACACAAGTTGTTATGAATTCAATTATGTCTCTCCAAAGGTATTTTGAAGTCCTAACACCTGGCACCTGTAAACTTGACATTATGGGGATACAACTATCATTGACAAGAAGTCATAACAGAATGAGGTGAATTCTAACCTGGCCAATCAGCAGAACCAGCACTTTCAGACTCCTAGCCTCCAAAACTGAAGCGATTAATCCCTGCTGTTTAAATCATCTCTTTTGTAGTACTTTGTTGTGGTAGTCCAAGAAAATTAACACACTAGTCTCCACACAACAATCAAACTCTGCATTTGAGTCTATTCCAACTCTTAGCAACCCTATAAAATGAAGAGAATTGTACCATCAGGGTTCCAAGGCTGCATGTCTTTAGGGGAGCAAATTACTACATCAAGATAGGTTTGAACTATTTACCTTAAGTTAGCAACACAACACTTAATACACTAAACTACTAGCAATCCCTTACACTGGTCTAGGGACCAGAAAAAAAGAAATTAGAAAAAAAATATCCACTTTACTGGGCAGGTGTAAGAAATTAAGAAACGACTGTTGCACAATAAAAGTCAGATTAAATTAGATTTCTTTTTAATGCCTCCAAAGTTAGGGGGTTGGTAATTAAAATTTGGCTCTAACTAAGAGCGAGATCACATCTCACTTAAACCAAGTTATCTCAGTGTTTCTTCAAAGTAAAAGCATCTACTCTGTTCACAGACGAAGAGTCATCATCATAAGACTTAATCTTAGAACATTAAGTTCTTAGTGCGGGAAAAGCCTGCACTAAAATAAGGATGATGAAGAGAAAATTGGAGAAGTCTAGATTTCTTAGAAGCAAGGAACATGAGTACTTTAAAGTGGACACTCTAGTTTCAAAATTGGTGAGGCTAAGGCCTAAGAATGCATGGAGTCAGCAGTGTTCTCTTACAGGAAATCACACCATTGGTTATGAATTGAATTATAACCCCACAATACGCATTGTAAATGATAATAAAGGAATAGGCTTAAGCTGTACCAAGGGTTTTAGCAATAAATTAGTCCCAAGAAATTGATGAAATACCAACTGATGTTTCAACCAATAGATGCAGCCCTAGACATGCTCACTAGTCTATGCCAAGAAATTTAGAAATTGACTAGAAGAGATTCATACTGCTCATATATCAAAAAAGGTGATCCAAATATGGAAATTATCAAATACTCATTAATATCACAGGCAAGCAAAATGTTGCTGAAAATTATTGTTTAAATAACTGGAACAAGTACATGGACAGGGAGCTGTTAGAAATTCAAGGTGGATTCTGAAGAGGCCATGGAACAAAAGAGGTGGTTTAACAATTACAGCTTGCTCAGCTCCACAATCTCTTGGCACCAGCAGTCAGGAAATGAAAAGATGAATTGCACTGGAGAAATCTGTTGTCAGGGACCTCTTCAGAGTACTGAGAAGCAAGGATGTCAGTTTAGAGACTAAAGTGTGTCTGATCCAGGCCATAGACTTCACAATTACTTGTTATGAATTAGAGAGCTGGAAGATGACTAAGGATGACAGAAGAAAAATTGATGCTTTTGAGTTGTGGTGCTGGAGAAGAGTCTTGAACATACTATGAACCTCCAAAAAATAAATAGGTTTATCTTGAAGAGGTTGAAACCAAGTTTGGAGGTAAAGATTTTGAAGCTCTATCTCACATAATTTGAGCATGTGGCCAAGAGGGACCAGTCTTTGGAGAAGGACATCATGTTTGGAAGGATGGAGGGAAAGCGCAGGAAAGGAAGAGCCCAAATGAGATGGATTGATATATTAACTGGGGCAAGGAGGCTAGGTGAGTTGGAGTCAGTGAGCCAGGCTCAGGACAGGGCAGGCTTCAGTGCTGCTGTACATAGGGTCGCTATGAGCGATAGGCAATTCAACAGTACATAACAACAATGTCAGATCTTGACTGAAAGCAGAGAACAGATAAATATCCATTTGTATTTTATTAATATGATAATGTGTGGATCATAACAAATTATGGATAACATTGAGAAGAATTAGAATCTCAGAACATTAAATTGTGCTCATACCAAAACTATACTAAGACCAAAAAGTAATTTTCCAAACGGAACAAGGGAACATGGCATGATTTAAAAATCAGGAACAGTGTGTGTCTGGTTTATATCTTTTTCACCATATCTATTCAATCAGTATGATAAAATAAATAATTAGAGAATTCAGGTTATATGAAGAAGAATGTGGCATAAAAACTGAAGGAGTACTCATCTGGCAATAGCCTCCACTATGGAAAGGGAAAAACCTTGTTTATAAAATCTCAAGAGGACTTGAAGTACTTATTACTGATATGGATTCTATCTCAACATCAAAAAAACAGAAATAATCACCATTGATGCAAAGTCAAAATCATAATAGATGGAGAAAGATTAACATTTGAGAACAATTTCATTTTGCTTGGATCTACAATTAATTTCCAGGATAATAACAATTAAGAAATCTTCTGCTGTCAAGAACATCTCCACTACAGAGAATTTCTGCAAGACACAATAAAAGACATAAAGAAATAGGGAAAATGTGCTCTGTTTATGGAAAGGAAGACTCGAGATTGTGAAAATGACAATCCTACCAGAAGTAGTCTACATGTTCAATGCAATCCCAATCCAAATACCAAATTCATTTTTCAAGGAAATTGAAAGGGAAATTTTCAAGTTTATTTGGAAAGACAGGAGACCCTGAATAAGCGAAGCACTGCTGAGAAACAAAAATGAAGTTGGAGCCACAGCACTCCCTGACCTCAAAATCTACTACACAGCAGTAGTAACTAAAACAACGTGGTACTGGTATAATGACAGGCACATAGACCAGTGGAACAGAATTTTGAACCCATAAATAGACCCAGCTATCTATGGTCAAGTGATATTCAACAAGGAAATCAAAGTTATCAAATAGGAAAATGACAACCTCTTCAAAAAATGATGCTGGCAAAACTGGACTTTCACATGCAGAAAGCTGAAACAGGATCCACATCTCTCACCATACACAAAAATCAACTCAAGGTGGATCACAGACCTGAGATTAAAGCCTAAAAACAAAGTTTATAAGGAAAAAAACTGGGATCAAGCTTAAAAGCACTAGTCCAAGGAATAAATAGACTGCCAAATACACCCAGAAATGTACAATCTGAAGAGAATAAAATTGATGAAAGTGGATTATATTTGGGGTTGGTGGTGTGGTTGGGGGATGTGCGGGGGGGGGGTATTGTGTACCAGTGAGGGAGTTTTGCTTTTCAAGGAGAGGAGCTGGGGGGGGGGGGGGGCAGGGAGAAGGGTGCAACAATGAATGAATGGAATTCCAAAATCTCTGTTGATGTTCATTGAAATGAAAAATAAATGAATAAACAAATAGATAAAATTGATGAAAGGGACCTTCTAAAAATTAAATCCGTGTGTACATCAAAAACTCTTTCCAACAGGGTGAAAAGAAAACCTCTAGACTGGGAACAAGCATTTGGTAATACTATCTCAGACAAGAGTCTCATAACGAAAGTTTATAGGATATTCCTGGGCCTCCACAAGAAAAAAACTGACAACCAAATTACATAATAGGCAAAAGATGTGGAAAGAATTTTCACAGAGGGAGATATGGCAATAAGAGAGATGCAATCAAAAAAAAAAAAAAGAGAGATGCAATCAAAACCACAATGAGATACCATCTCACTCCAGTAAGAGTGGCAAAGTTTAACAGGGCAACCAGTAATAAATGTTGGAGAGGATGTGGCATGAAAGGAACTTTTATCATTGTCGGTGTGATTGTAAAATGGTACAACCATTCTGGAAGGCAGTTTAGCGTTTCCTCAAAAAGCTGAATATAGAAATTCCATATGATCCAGCTATTCCACTATTTGAAATATACCCTGAGAATATGAGAACTGAGGCACAGAGACTTGTACACCAGTGTTCATGGCATCGTTATTCACCATCACAAGAACATGGAAACAGTCCAGATTTCCAACCACAAACAAATGGATAGAGAAATTATGGTATACTCACACAGCACACAGGAGCAATGTTTTTTAAATTATTACCTAACTTGGGAGGAACTGGAGAGCATTATGCTGAGTGAACTAAATCAGTCCCACAAGAATATTGCATAAAACCATTGTAGAATGAGTGTAAAGACACAAAAAGAGGGGGAGGCTAGAAGCAGAAGGATGAGGATTTATAGGGTGAAAAGGGGTTTAATTATGGGGTTGTACAATTTGATGAGGGGTGAGGTTATGGAAATTGGAAGAATCTGTTTTTGAAAATAATGTATTCTAATTTTGTAAATAAACTAGTATAATAATGTTGTTGCTGTTTTTATTGATTGCTATCAAGTCAATCATGACTCATAGCAACCCTATGAAGAAAAGTTATGAAGCTCTTCCACAACCATCACCATTTATCAAAGTTCACAGTGTTTCCAGAGGCATCCTGTCTAGGAAGTGGATGTCACTCTTGCTTCCAAACCTGTCTCAAACTGGGAACTCCACCAAACACTGGACACCATGGGTAACCATTATAATAATATGAATAGACTAGAATTAGAATTAGAATTAGAATTAGAATTAGAATTAGAATTAGAATTAGAATTAGAATTAGAATTAGAATTAGAATTAGAATTAGAATTAAATAGAATAGAATTAATAATATTCTATACCCATCAACAAATGAATGGATAGAGAAACTCTGGTATATCCACACAATGGAATATTACGCTGCATTAAAAAACAAGGAACTCATGAAATATTACAGGAAATGGATGACCCTGGAAGACATTATGCTGAGTGAAATATCTCAGTCACAAAAGGACAAATATGGCATAGTGTCACTGTTGTAAAATGGGAATGACATTGGGGTTGGGGGGAGACTAAGAAAGAGGGGATAAATTATGTATACTGCATTGAAACAGATGAGGGAGAGAACAGTTTAAAAGGGATATATGATGTGATTGTTATGACAGAAGTCCAGAATGAAGGCTGCATAGTGGAGTGGACCTGGGGGGAGGGATTGTATAACAGTGAAAGAATTTTTCTTCTACTTTTCAAGGATAAGAGTGAATTGGGGGGAGGAGGGATGTGTAGGGAGAAAAATGCAACAATGAATAAAAGTCCAAAGTCTCTGTATACTTTCATTATAATTAATAAAAAATTTTTTAAAAATAGAATGGAACAGACTAGACTAGGAGTGGACTAGACTAGACTAGACTAGACCAGAAATCAAGAACATCTCCAAAGTACTAACGAACAAGGATGTCAGTTTAGATACTAAGTTGCACCTGATCTAAGGTATAGTATTTTCAAATGCATCTGAAAATTGGACAATGAATATAAAAGAGCAAAGAATAACTAATGCCTTTGAATTGTGGTGCTGGAGAAGAGTAGTGAGTGTTCCATAGACTGCCAAGAGAACAAGGAAGTCTGTTTTGGAGAAAGTGCCACCAGAGAGCTCTGTAAAGATAAAGATTGGTGCAGTTTCTTCTCGCATCCTTTGGACATGTTGTCAGGAGGAGCCAATCCTTGGAACAAAGATACCACACTTGCAAAAGTGCAAGGTCAGATGAAGATTGTCAACAAGGTGGATTGGCACAGTGTCTATAACAATAGGCTAGAACACATTTGAGATGGTGAGGATAGAGCAGGATATGACAAGGTTCAGGTCTGTTGTTCATTGAGTTGTTATAAGTTATAGCTGACACAGGGCACCTAACAACAAACTTGCAGATGCAATCCCATATGAGAACAGAGTTTTCTTTGTTCTGTTAAAAAAATTATCAATTTAAGATGCATTTTATGACAATAACTTTTTTCCCTAAGGAAAAAATATTTTTTCATTTTTATACAATCCCACACCTCAAGTCCACTGTCCACCTCACTATGCATTTCTTTTTATGGAGTCTTGTCATGAAAATAATACCTAATCATATATTTCTTTTAAACAGTTTCAATACTTATTTATCCCCTCTTTTCTTAGATTCCCCCTACACTGATGTCAGTCCCATTTTAAAATAGTGGTACTATGCCATATTTGTTCTTTTGTGACTGAGATATTTCACTAATTCTTGTTTTTCAATGCAGCATAGTATTCCACTGTGTGAAAATACCAGAGCTTCTCTAGCCATTTATTTGTTGATGGACACTTGGGTTGTTTCCAACTTTTTGCTATTGTAAACAAAGTAGCAATAAACATGAGTGTGCCTATATCTGCTTGAGTGGCAATTATGGTTTCTTTAGGGTATATTACCAGTAGTGTAATTGCTGGGTAAAATGGTATTTGTATTTTCAACTTTTTGAGAAAGCACCATACAGCCTTCCATAGTGGTTGCACCATTTTGTACTCCCACCAACAGTGAATAAGGGTCCCAGTTTATCCACAACCTTGCTAGCATTGGTTGTTTGCTGCTCGGTTGAATTTTACCATTCTTACTGGGGTGAGATGATATCTCATAGTAATTTTGATTTGTGTCTCTCTTTGCTAGAGATTTTGAACACTTCTTCATGTGTTTGTCCACCATCTGAATGTCTTCTTTGGTGAAGTGTGTGTTCATTTTCTGGGCCTATTTTGCAATTGGGTTGTTTACCTTAATCATGCTGTGGCTCCCAGGTATTCCAAAAAGTCTAGATATAAGTCCCTTATAAAAGATGTCATTGCCAAATAATTTTTTCCAGTCTGTGGCTTCTCATTTTACCCTGTTAGAGAAGTTTTTAGATGTGCATAGGGATTTGATTCTTCGAAGGTCCCATTCATCTATTTTATCCTCTCCTGGCTGTAGATTTTTTCAGGATGCATGGAAGATTGTTCATGTTGTGGATTATTACTTCTAGAAGTCTTCCAAGCTTTTCTCTAATGAAGTTTATGATCCTTGGTTTTAGTCCTAGGTCTTTGATCCACTCTGAGTTGGGTTTTTTGCATAGAGTGAGGTGTGGCTCTTGCTTGAGTCTTCTGCAGATAATTTTCCAATTTTGCCAACACCATTTGTTAAAAAGGATGTCATTTCACCACTTATCTGATTTCATCTGTTTGTCAAAATCAGCTGACCATAGATAGATGGACTGATTTCTGGGTTCTCAGTTTTATTCCATTGATCTATGTCTCTGTCACGTACCAGTACCATGCTGTCTTGACCACCACGGCAGTGTACTACGATTTTAAATCAGGAAGTAAGATGCCTCCTATCTTGTTTCTTTTATCAAGAAGTGTTTTGCTTATTCAGGGCCTCTTTCCATTCCAAATGAAATTGGAGATTTCCTTTTCCATATCACTGAAGAATAGAATTGATATTTGTCTTGGGATTGCATTGAACATGTTAACTGCCTTTGATAGTACTCTCATTTTCACAATATTGAGTCTTCCTATCCATGAGCAAGGTATATTCTTCCATTTCCACAGGTCTCTTTTTGTTTCTTATAGTCATGTTTTGTAATTTTCTTTAAATAGATCCTTTGTGCTTCTGGTTAGATTTACTCCCATGTATTTAATCTTGTGATTAGCTATTGTGAAGGGTATTGTTTTTCTTCGCTCCAGTTCTGTATTCTCTTTGTCACTGTAGAGAAACACAGTTGATTTTTGTATATTGATCTTGTATCCCACTTTGCTGAATTGGTCAACTATGTCCAATAGTTTTCTTGCTGAGTCTTGAGGGTTTTCTAAGTATACTATCATATCATCTACATACAGAGATCATTTTACCTCCCCTCTGCCAATTTGGATACCTCTTATTTCCTTCTCTTACCTTATTGCTATCACTAAGACTTCCAATACAATATTCAATAGGAGTGTTCATAGTGGGCATCCTTGTCTAGTTCCTGTTCTCAAAGGAAATGCCTTTAATCTCTCTCCATTAAGAACAATGTTGGCTCTCTGGTTTGAATATATACTTTTTACTATGTTGAAGAAATTCCCCTTTAATCCTATTTTGTTGAGTGTTTTAATCAAGAAAGATTTTTGGATTTTGTGAAAGGTCTTTTCTGCATCAATTGATAGGATCATATGGTTCTTGTTCTTTGCTTTGATAATGTGATGAATTACATGGCTTTTCTTATGTTGAACAATCCTTGCATACATGTTATGAATCCCACCTGGTCATGGTGAATTTCTTTTTAATGTAGAATTGGATTCTATTGGTCAGGATTTTATTCAGGATTTTTGCATCGATGTTCACAAGAGATACTGGCCTATAGTTTTCTATTTTGGTGGTGGCTTTACCGGGCTTTGGTATCAAACATATGTTTGCTTTATAGAATGAGTCTGGGAGAATTCCATCTTCTACTATTTTCTGAAATACTTTATGTAGAATTGATGCCCATTCTTCTCTGAATATTTGATAAAATTCACTTGAAAAACCATCTGGCCCAAGGCTTTTTTTTTTAACCTGGAAGTTGTTTTGTTACGTTTTCAATTTCTTCTTTTGGAATGGGTCTGTTCAAGTATTCAATTTCAGTAGGTATCAGTTTAGGTAGGTTGTGAATGTCTAAGTATTTATCCATTTCCTCTAGGTTTTCATATTTGTTTGAGCTGGAGAAGTTCAATATCGGCAGTGAAAACTAGGCCAGGAGCTGATTGTGGAACAGACCACCAACTACTCATATGCAAATTCAAGCTAAAGCTGAGGA
>NW_006399835.1:12770481-12792564 GCF_000299155.1 Elephantulus edwardii | reverse complement strand
TGGGGTACTCGGGACGGGTTTGTCAGAGGCAATGAGATTGGCACAGGATAGAGCAGGGTTTAGGGCTGTTGTATATAGGGTCGCTATGAGTCGCAAACGACTCGACGGCACATAACAAACAATAATATATTTAAATCATTCACATTCAGTGTGATTATTGACAGGTAAGGTTTTATTGCTATCTTTTTTTTCCTTATTTTTGTTGTTGTTGCTAGTTACTGTGATTCATCTGCTTTCTATGGCACCTCTTATAAGAAGGATGTCTTTCAGTGTTTCCTGCCAACTTCCTTAGGTTCTGTTTTTCTGGGAATATCCTGATCTCTCCTTCATATTTGATGGCCAGTTTTTCTGGGCACAATATTATTGACAGTTGTGTTCTTCGAGTATTTTATATATGTCACTCTACTCTCATCTTGCTTGCATGGTTTCTGCTAAGAAATCAGCTCCTGATCTTATCTGCTCTCCCTTATAGTTCACTCTTTGTTTCCCCCTTGCTGCTTTCAGAATTCTCTCCTAGTCTTTGGTTCTGGGAAATCTGACTATGAAATACCTTCGTGTTTTACTTTTGGAGTCTATTCTAGATGGTGTTTGCTCAGCTTCTTGAATATATATTCTCTCATTCTTCATTATGCCTGGGAAGTTTTCTTCTAGTAATTCTTTCACAACTTTTTGGTGCTTTTACTTGCTTCTTCTTATTCTAGTATTTTGATGATGCACATGTTATTTCTCCTGATAGTGGCCCACATTATTCTTAGGTTATCTTCTTTCTCCTCCCTTTTTGATTCTGCTTTTTGCTCTAGCAGATCAGTGGTGACAATTTTATCTTCTATTTCACTAGTTCTATTTTCCATCTCTTCCAATCTGTTCATGTGTCCCTCCATCGTGTTGACAGCATCTGAAAATTTGACCTCATGTTTTGGAGCATGATTTCTTGTTTTTCCAGAGCCTCTAATTCCTCATTTGTTTTAGCTGCATTGTTATGGATTTTTTTAAGCTCCTACTGGTTTTTACTTGTAGTGTCCTGTAATTCTTCAAGTTTGTCCGCCCATTGAAAATATTAAATCATTGTTCTTTTAAATTCTGTGTCAGAAAGTTCCACCAGACTTTCTGGCTTTAGGAAATCTACTGATACTGTGTCACTTTGGGTTTTACATCTTGCTTCTTGTGAAACATTGCTGTGGTAGAGTTTTTCATGTTTGAGGAGATAATAGGTTCTTGATCTTAAGTCATTGTTCCAGAAGAAGGTGGGCAGTCACAAGGCCCATGTTTCTCTCTGAACTACTGACTCAAGGGAAAATTCAGATCAGGGCCTGTGAAAGCAGTCTCATCTGTTTATGACTGTTACAGCTAGGTTGGATTGAGGTGTTCTGGACTAAGGGCAGTTAGTTAACTGAACATGAGGAGATGCAAGGTGAAATGTGGAGGCATGGTCCCCACAGATAATAACTTTTAAGACATAAAAAAGGACAAATTAGTCACAGAAGTAAACAAACACAACTAGAGAAGATAGATGCCATACCATAGGAAGATTGCCCAGGACCTAAGAACAAGAGCTAAAAAAAGACAAGGGTCCTCTACATAGTCAATAGAGCCATTGGCCTGAATTTGGATTCCCAAACCATGAGAAAATAAATTTCTAGTAAATTTTTTGCTGTAGCAGCACTAGTTAACCACTATCTCACCCCGCTATAATCAAAGGAGAAAATAAAACACTTTCTACATCCTACCTTCGCATTTTCCACCTCAGTCTTCTTTATTTCCTTCTTGGAAAGGCCTAGTATAAGCTCAAGTCATCATGATGAACAAGAATTAATGGAAAATATAATTAGACACAGGTACTGACTTAACTTTTAACATTCTAATCCTAACTCCAGGATGTCTTTTAACAAGCAACTTTGAAAAAATAATAAAGCCAACATCTGTCCTTTTAATAAAGTTCATCCAGGATTTCTTTGGAGATAGACCAATGGTAGCACAAATCACCAGTCATGACTGGAACAATGTCTGTGCCAAAACTCCTTAAAGTAAATCTAACCAGGACTTCCTAGAAGAGATTAGAAACTCAAAATACTGACCAAGATTAAGACTAAATCAAAGTGAAAACATATTATAGAAAGGCTCTTTGTCCTTTAAGGCCTTGCCTTGTGTCTGACTGTAGGTGAACAGGAGCAATTCACTGTACAGGTCTAGCACAGATACCAGTGAATTTTCAGTTTCAGGCCTTTATCCTGTTGACAGATAAACAAAAGTGACAAATTCAAAGGTGAGTTCAAATCTCACCCAAGGAGATGAATCAAAGTCAGAAAAGCCAGGTACACTTTAGAAATGCTCTAGTGAGGACAAATGTGAAAGCCTAGCAAAGGTCAGGGAGAGGATAGAGACAAAGTGTAGCAAGGGTCAGTGAAGGGACAGTGTATAGAACCTTCACTGAAAAGTCAAAATTCTCTTTTCTTTCAAGCTGGCTATTCAACAGTGTTTGTGTAAGGGGCAATTGAATGTAAGAATTGTATCCTTGGGGTGTGGCTGTGTGCCTTGCACACAGAGGTGTCTTCAGAAGGAAGATTGCAAGCCCCTCTCTTGAGGACCTTTGAGAAGGAAGATTACAAGCACTTTCCATACATCTTTAGACAGTGACTTTTGTGAGAGTAGAAAAAAATGTTCCTGCTTTTGATAAGGTTGTTGCAAAATGAAAGAAAGCACAGTTTATGAATACAAAGAAGTCTTGCTTGAATGTATGGTTTTTTGTCTGTGTACCCTGCCCATCCGGGTCCTATGAAGTAATCCTTAATGTTTCTATTTGTACCCGACCCATTTGGGCCTTATGAGATAAACCTTATTGTTTCTATTTCTCTGTGAACTATTCCTTTGTTTCTGAATGCTAATAACAGCAAATGTTTTGGGGTTCCTCAGCGCTAGCAGCTTGATTGAGTTCTAGCCTTTCCAAATTTACATTCTGTTTTGCTAGTCTTCCTTTGGCTCTGCCCACAAGAAACAATTTGGTTGTCCTGGTTAGAGTCAGCAGTCATGGTAGATAGATAAAACAAAATGAATTGCTATTTGAGTCCAATTCAATTCCTAGCAACCTCATGTGTGTCAGAGTAGCAGTATGCTTCTTAAGGTTTTCAGTGGCCATATTTCCAGAAACAGCCAAGTGTTTTTTCCAAGGACCCGCTGGGTCAACTCCAGTCACCAGCCTTTTGATTAACAGCAAGCATGTTAAATATTTGCTAAATGCTAAGTCCCATCACTTGATGACTCTGCAGTTATATAAAACTTGAAAAACTTACTGCAGAACGAGCTCCTAGCTGACCCTTTACTGGATTTCCAAGGCTGTAAATCACATGAGACACGATTGCCCCTCCACCAGGGAGGCACAGCTTTTGGGTTGGCAGTGCAACTTCCTGCAGACTAGGCCACCAGAGCTCCTGGCGGGTATTAGAGTAAATACCTTAACATATTGTTCCTTTGGACCTCCCCAAATCGGGCAGAGTGTCGGGGTAGGGGTGTGGTGGGATCTGTCTTGGTTATCGTCTTCAGGAAGCAGAAGAAAGGGATTAAAATAAAATGGAAAAGAAAAGACAAAAAAAATAGTGTTACATAATTCTATTAAAATCTTACCATTTGTTTAGAAAGGCCTTTGCCCTTCTAAACAAAATTTTGCCTATTCATAATTTTGCCACTCAAAATGAATCTGGTCGCTCCGACTTTAGGCCAGTAAATATTACAGGCTGCAACCCATTATATTACCATTTTTAAGTGCCAGATTCAACTTTCCAACTGCTCGCTGCAGATTGCCACATTGATGTCCTCCTGTACTTCCACCACCACCAAGTTTCCAAATTAAAGTCAGACCAAACCTACTTTTCTTCCAAGTTCTCTCTCAATAATGGCACCAGGATCCTCACCAAGCTCCCAGGCTTGAGCTATTCAAGTCAATAATACTCACCTTAACCCACATCAATTCAGATTCTAAGCCCCTTCAGCCACGCTTTTATGATGTATGTCTTCACACTCCTCTTCCTCTCCTCTGGTCACTGTTAACACACCAGTCTTTTACTAAGTGTGGTGCTAGAGCTTCCTGATAGATCCTGATTTTCACTCCCTTGCTTTTTTTTTTTCTTTTTCTTTCCCTTTTTCTATTCTTAAATAACTTCCAGGGTTATATGCTTATGTATCTTCTTCAAACATATTTTTGATGGCTGCTAATACAGAACTAAGTCTAAACTCCCCATTTTCAGGTGCAGGTTTCCACACAATCTTCCCATAACTCCTTTAGGCTTCATCTTCTCCTACGTACTGTTTGTTACCTATGTTTTGTCAAGGGAGCTCTTATCCAACAACTCATCATTCTCCAAATATATCTGAAAATTTTACCTCTCCATGCTTTTGATCATGGTGTTCTTTCCACCAGTGTAATCTTTCCAATCTTTCTAGTATTTTTAATTTATTGGCCTTTTGCCGTCATTTATTATCTTCCCTGCAAGATTATATAAACCTCTTAAAAGCAAAAAACATGTCCCATTAATTTTATTAATCATAACTGACCCAGCAATAGTCTTGTGAATTTTCGGAGATACTTAGTAGAAGCCAATTAATGAATATTGCAAATGAATGAATAAATATGAATGAATGATAATGCAATTTAATGGCAAAATGGAATCGTTTTACTGCCCCTGTTCAGCCCCAGCCCCCTCCTACTGAATCATAATCTATTTTTTAACCAGATTTTCAGGTGAAGAATACCTAGGGATCTTTAGGAATCATCTGGGGACCTTGATAGACTGTAGGCTTTGATTCAGTTAATCAAGGGTGGAAATGCAAATGCTCAGCAGCAGTCAAATCAGAATAAATTGTTTGAAAGCTCTGAATACAAGGCAGTTTTCCCACCTGTATTCACTAATCCAGCCTCTTTGAGATGTAGAAATAGTAAAAGCAAGTGGCAAAGGACTCAAAATAGATTCTCAGATGCATCAGAAAAATCAAGATGATCAGATATTATATTTCTGCATTAATTCTCTTGAGAAAACCAGTCAGAACCACCTATCATTAAAGAAGAGAGAGCACCAAGGTTAGACGACTGACAGGACAGAACCAGATGGGGCTGACGGAGTTTGATTGTTAATAGCGGTTACTGAAATTATCATCTCACTACTCAATGGACTGCTGGATTCAAATTCTAACACATATCAGAAACACCTGGAGAGCTTGTTGAGCCATAGATTCCAGGACTTCTTTCTCCAAAATTCTAATTCAGCAGATCAGGGGGGGTTGTTGTTGTTGTTATGTGCCATTGAGTCTCCTGTGACCCATAGAGACCCTATGTACAACAGCTCTGAAGCCTGCCTTGTCCTGAACCAGTCTCACTGACCCCGACACACCCACCCTTATTGCCCCAGTTACTGTATCAGTCCATCTTATCCAGCATCTTCCTCTCCTGTGCTGTCCCTCCACCCTTCCAAGCATGATGTCCTTCTCCAAGGACTGGTCCATCATGGCCATGTGCCCAAAGTACCCAAAGTATGTGAGACAGAGATCAGGGGTAGTGATGGGATTTGCATTTCTAACAAGTTCCCAGGTGATGCTGAGGGCAAACCACACTTTAAGCACAATGCCAAAGGGGTTCTAGGAAGAATAAGAGATAGAAGACAAAGGAAAAGAAATCTCATTTTCTTCTGAGCTGAAAAAAATGGAAGTGTTTAGAGGGCAAGAGAAGCCAAGGCCAGTAGGAATATGGAAAAGTGACATATCCAGAATATATCTTAAGGATATTTTCACATTTTAAAAGTATGCAGAGCAACACCATAAATTGGTTGAGGAGAAAAAAATAAAACCCACCAAGATTATTGAGAGATAGAGAGAGTCTAGACAGGGAAAAATCCATTGTCATGGAGTGAAAAAACAGGAGCTTCACCAGACAACAAACCAGATTATATTCTTACATAGTTGGGTCAAGAGCTAAAGTTTACAATATTTCTGTTTCATATAACCTGTGCACATATAACTAGAAGTAATTTACAGGATAACTAGAAGAGAGAATTTGGCACAATAGACCCATGTACATAATGGAATTACATAATTAGTCAGAGGTACACACCACTCAGTTTATTGCAATCTAACCCCAGACTGACTACAAACCAACTTCTCTGATAACAAAATCATTACATTACTTTCTCAGTCATGTCAGCTTTTGGAGGTCCATTATAAAGATATTTCTCAAGACTATTCAGGCATGGGTTTCTATCTATTTTTCTATATTGAAAAAGACTCTTTGGGAATAGATTAATATGTACAAATCAGGTCTCAAATGGGGGCGGGGGAAGCCAACTTTGGAATATATGATCAATTCAACCATCAAGGTCAAAGTGATTGCCCTTTGAAAAGACAACTTTTTTAAATGCAGCATGGATTTCTGACCCATTTCAAGACTTTAAAATGGAGTTAAGCCTCCAACTCTCAACTACATATATACACTCACATACATATATATACATATATATGTGTGTAGATATATGTATATATGTATGTGTGTGTGTGTGTATACCAAAAGAACAAACAAAACTGTCTGGAAAATTGTATAGTTAGTGTTTCTCTGAAACAAGAATACTGAGACTTCATCACATATACTTGGACTTGATATCAGGAGGGGTTAATCCTTAGGAAAGAATATCATGCTTGGAAAAGTGGATCCAGTGAAGGAAAGAAAGACCCTCAGAGAAATAGACTAACACAGTGACCACAACGAGAGGTTTAAGCACCTCAGAGATAGAGGATGGCACTAGATTGAGCAGAATTTCTTCCTGCCATCCATGGAGTCTCTATGAGTTAAGCCAGCTTGACATGGCCTAGTAACATTTAAACAGAAATTCATTCTTTCTTATTTTAGACTCTCAGACAAAAATAAAGGGATAACACTAATGAATAAAAGGCCAAAATATATATATTTGTAAAATGAAACAGAAATTGACAGCAGACTTTTTTAACTTTTCATAAACTAAATGCTAATCAAAAATAGAATGTCTGAAGAATTCAGTAAGGATTATAACCTTAGAATTCTGTGTATAACTCCATTAAGTTTAAATAAAAAAGATTTTGTGTAAGGGTCCCCCAAAATTTGCTATTCACTATCTGAAAATTACTGCTTTAGAGAATCTATGGAAGGATGGAGAGGGATGATTTTCAGTGATCAAAGCATTTAAGAAAGGCAAAATATGTAAGCTTTCCCTAGGTTCTGAAAGCTTGAGGAGGACGAATCCCCTGCCTCTCCTAGAGCCCAGCTCGAGGACTGGGCCTCTTACATTAGCAGCCTATACCAGAATAACAGAAAAAAAGGAGAGAGCTGGCAGGAAGGAGGGCCAGCCTAAGTAACACAGGGTCACTGGATCAAGTGGCATTTCCGGTTGATTAAAAGAACTGAAGAACAAATTCAAACCTCAAGTTGTAATATTTAATGATTCTATGGGTAGAATACTGAATGACCTAGGAAGGATCTAAAGGTGAAAGTAGTACACAGAGTCACTGTACCAAAAGGAATTTGCTGACACAGAATAATTTCATGAAATAAATGAGCATCATGGCAATGATGATGAAGGAGGAAGTTCAAGCAATACTAAGAAATTGGCAAAAAACAAGGCCCCAGGAATTGATGGTATACGAGTTAACATATTTCAGCAGAGGCAGCCCTGGTTGTGCCAAGAAATCTGGAGGACAACTATGTGGTCAACTGACTGGAAGAGATCCATATTTATTCCCATGTCAAAAAAAAAATGTAATTCAACAGTATCAAACTATCAAACAGTATCACTAATGTCACATGCAGGTAAAATCCTGCTGAAGATTACCCAAAAATGGCTGGAATGGTACATTGACAGTGAACTACCAGAAATACAAGGTGGGTTTAGAAGAGGTCATGGCACTAGGGACATCATAGCCAATGACAGATGGATCGTGGCCAAAAGCAGAGAGTACCATAGCAACGTCTATCTGTGTTTCATTGACTATGCAAAGACATTTGACAGTGTGAATCACAATAAATTGTGATTGACCTTAAGAAGTTTCTCTCTGGAGGCTAGGATTTTGAAACTCCACCTCACATACTATGAGCAGATTGCCAAGAGGAACCAGTCCTTGGAAAAAGACATCATGCTGAGAAGGGCTGAAGGGACAGCTCAGAAGAAGACCCCAATGAGATGGATTGATAGAAAAGATATATTCTTTCTGGATCTCTTCTGGTACATAATTGTGGGTGCTCTTAATGGATGTGTATCCTCCAATTATGGTTTTCCAATCCTTCTTAAAATCTTGGAAAATGGTCAATTTAATTTTATAAATTGGAATGCTAAAATGAAAGTTGCAACTGAATAATACTAAGACACAAAAGTCATAACATTCCCAGTTAAGGAATTCAACCAAACTTAAGACATTTCCAGTAGATGGCTAAGAATCAATATGCTGGTTATGTTTATAAGATATTCTTTTTCTGTTTGAATCGACCAAAACTAACTTCTGCTTTTTATAAATATGAAACCTGACAAATACCATGACCTAAAAGCATGGACAAAGTTGATTAGTCAAAGGATGAAAACCTTATTCCAGCTTAAGTATCTGGTTATCTACTTATGTGTAACAAAACTTAAGTGTCTTGAAACAATAAGTTATTATTTCTCAATGTTTAGTTGGATGCCAGATTTGACTGGAAAGGGTCACTTAGGGTCTCCCATGCAGGTGTAGTCAGATATTGCAGCTGTGCCTGAAACCAGCCGAAGGTGGAACTGAGTTGGATATCTAAGATAACTCATATTGTTGTTGTTGTTATGTGCCGTCGAGTCGCTTGCAACTCGTAGCGACCCTATGTACAACAGCCCTAAACTCCGCTCTGTCCTGTGTCAATCGCACTGTCTCTGACACTCCCATTCCAATTATCCCAGTCACCGAATCAATCCACCTCATAGAGTGCCTTCCTCTCCTGCTCTGTCCCTCCACCCTCCCAAGCATGATGTCCCTCTCCAAGGACCGGTCTCTCCTCACAACATGTCCAAAGTATAACTTATATATATACCTGGAATTTGATGCTGTCACCTGGGAGCTCAGCTCAGTGTATAAACCAGGTCACCTAAACACGATATATGCCTATGATTGGAGGTTCTCCTGGCAAGGGATCCTAAGACTTAAGAAGATCAGGTAGAAGCTGCAAGGTTTCAAAGTCACATAGCATCACTCCCAACTAGAGATAGTGTTACAGGGCACATCTACACTCAACGCAGTCAAATACTCTACCTCTGAGATATCTTGGTAGAGAGAGAAATGTCCCTTTCCAAAAGACATACATGTAGTGGTCTCTAGAATCTGTAGAGGTGTTAATTTAAACAGCAAAGATCTGCACAGTTGTGATTACCATTGTTATTGTTAGTATTAAATGCTGTAATATAGATTCTGACTCATAGTGATTCTGTACAACAGTGTAAAACTCTACCTGGTCCTGAACTGAACTGTTCTCACAACTGCTACTGTGCTGATTCCATTATTGAAAGCACCGTGCCAAACTTCACCTTGAGGGTCTTTCTCTTCTTTACCAAGGTTAAACAAGCACTCAAACTCATTGCTATCAAGTGGTTCTGATCCACAGAGATCCTCTATTGGGTTTCCAAAGCTGTAAATCTTTAAGGAGGAGAATCCCATACATCCACTGGTCAATGCAGACTAGGAGAACCTCTCAGTCTTTTGGTTATTGGCACAACACTCTATAGACTATGCCACCAATTGTTGTTGTTGTTGTTGTTGTTAGATGCCACCCAGACAAGTACAACTCAAAGTGACCCTATGATATGTGATATTGTTCAATAATTTCCACACTCTGTCAGGTCACTTTTTTTTGGAATGGGAATAAATATGGATATCTTCCAGGCACTTGGCCAAGTATTTGTCTTCCATATTTCTTGGCACAACTTGGTGAGCACATGCAGGGCAGCATCTGTTTGTTGAAATATGTCGATTGGTATTCCATCAATTCCTGGGGTTTTATTTTTTGCCAAGTCCTTCAGAGCAGCCTGAACTTCCTCCTGAATCACCATTGCCTCTTGATCATATGGGAATGAAATTAGAAGCCCTGTGCTATATTGCATATATGGGCTTTCAAACATAGCCAAAAAATGTGCAACTTGGAGAAGATCAATAAATGGGACCTTCTTAAAATCAAATTCCAGTATTTATCAGAAAATACCTCTAATATGGTAAAAACAAAGCCCACAAATACGGGAAGGAAAGTTTGGCAATATTTGACATCTCAGATAAGGGTTTATCTTATCTTTGAAATTACTCTGGTCACATCGATCATGTATGTTGTTGTGCTATCAATACAACTATGACTCAAAGCAACCTTGTGAACAATAGATCTGAACCTCGCCCTATCTTGCACCATATCTCTGATATAGTTGTACCTGTTGTTATAGTCACTGTGTCAATCCATTTTGTTGGGAATCTTCCTCTTTCTACAACCCTTCACTTCTCCCAGCATGATGTCTTTCTCAAAGGACTAGTATCTCCTGACAACTTGTCTAAAAATATGTGAGATAAAATTTCACCATCCTTGCCTCTATAGAGTTCCCTAGCTGCACTTTCTCCAAGATAAACTTGCTTGTTCTTTTGGCAATCCGTAGGATATTCAATACTTTTTGCCAACATCACAATTCAAAGGCATCAATTCCCCTTCTGTCATTTTTAATTACTGTTCGACTTTTAAGTATACAGAAAGTAATTGGGGAAAAACCCCGTGGTTTGAATCAGGTACATCTTAGTCTTTAAAACTGACATCCCTGATTTTTAGCATTTTGGAGAATTCTTTGACAGCAGATTTTCCTAATGCATCATGTCTTTTGATTTCTTGATTGCTAGGATGTTGATTGTGGATCCTGTTGTTGTTGTTTAAAAATGAAATCAATGACAATTTTAATCTTTACTCCATATATCATGATGTTGCCTACTGGTATAGTGGTGAGGATTTTTGTTTTGTTGATGTCAATATAATCTATATTGAAGATTTTTGTTGTTGTTGTTGTTGTTATGTGCCGTCGAGTCGCTTGTGACTCATAGCGACCCTATGTACAACAGCCCTAAACTCCGCTCTGTCCTGTGCCAATCGCACTGTCTCCGACACTCCCATCCTGATTATCCCAGTCACTGAATCAATCTACCTCATAGAGGGCCTTCCTCTCCTGCGCTGTCCCTCCACCCTCCTAAGCATGATGTCCCTCTCTAAGGACCGGTCTCTCCTCACAACATGTCCAAAGTATGTTAGACGGAGCCTCAGAATCCTTGCCTCCAAGGAGCCACCCAGTTTAACCCTCTTTGATATTCTACAAGTATCTCAAGCTCTCTTCACATTCAGCAAGCAAGGTTATGCCATCTGAATCATGCAGATCAAAGATGAGGCTTCCTCCAATCCTTCCTGAAGTCACATTCTTCTTCATATAGTCTAGCATCTCAAAATATTTTCTCTTGTATCATTCTGCTTAAAAGCATAATATGCATGGCAGATAATTTTACTAGTCAAGCTAGACTGAGGAAGATATACAGATGGCAAACAGACACATGGAAAAATGCTCAAAATTATTGGCAGTAAGAGTGATGCAAATCAAAACCACAATGAGATATCCTCTTTCCCCAGCAGCAGTAGCAAAGTTTAACACAACAGCAAGTAATAAATGTAAGAGAGTGTGTGAAAAGATAGGAACTCTTATACACTGTTGGTAGATTGTAAAATAGTATAAACACTCTAGAAGGCAGTTTGGCCTTTCCTCAAAAAGCTGGACATAGAAATTTCATATGACCCAGCTATTCCACTGCTTAGAATATACCCCCATGAAAATTAGAACTGAGACATAAATTGAGACCAATGTTCATAGCAGTGCTATTTACCATTACAAGAATATGGAGACAGCCCAAATGTTCAATCACAATCTAATGGATTGAGAAATTGTGGTGCATTCACACAATGGAATATTACACAGCATACAGGGAAAATAATTTTAAAAATTACTACATAAATTTGGAGGGATTGTAATGCATTATGCTAAGTCAACTAACTCAGTCACATTGTATGAGGTCATTATTGTAGGAATAGATAACTAGTAAAATGGATATAATGATCCAAGATGGGAAGGGTAGAAGCAGAGAGAGGAGGAAGATTTTTTCCTTCATGATTTTAAACAATGTGACTGAAGTTGACTAAAAGAGGCTTAAACTAGCTGGCCAACTGACTTTAAAAAGATCCATATTTGTTCCCACTCCCAAAATAGGTGATCCAATAGAATGTGGAAATTACGAAACACTATCATTAATATCACACGCAAGTCAAGTCTTGCTGAAGATTATTTAAAACTGGCAGAACAGGAAATTGACAGGGAACTGCCAGAAATTCAAGCTGGATTTAGAAGAGACCATGTTACAAAGGGTATAATTGCTTTGTCAGATAAATTTTGGCTAAAAGCAGAGGATATCAGAAAGATGTTTACTTTTATTTATTAATTATGCAAAAGCATTGACTGTGTGGATAGTAACAAATTATAGACAACATTGATAAGAAGTAGAATCCCAGAACACTTAATTGTGCTCATATAAAATCTCTAGAATTAAGGTAACATAGTGGAATGGACTTGGGGGGAGGGTTGAATAACAATGAAAGAATTTTTTCTTTTACCTTTCAAAGAGAAAAGCTAATTGGGTAAGGGATTGGCAGGGAGAAAAGTGTAACAATAAATGAATGGAAATCCAAAGTCTCTGTAAACTTTCATTAAAATCAATTAATTAAAAAAAAAAATCTCTGCAGAGACCAAGAAGTAGTTGTCCAAACAGAACCAAGGAACAATAAATATTAGTTTCATTATTACCATTTGTGTTATAATTCACCATAGAAACATAATCAATACCACAAAACCCACTGCTCTCAAGTCAATTCAAGTAATGATGACCCTCTAAAGGGTTTCTGAGGTTGTGAATTTTAACAGAAGCTGACTGCTTCATCTATTGCCTGTCTAACAGCTGGTGGATTAAAACTACAGACCTCTTACAACTCAACATGTAACACACTGTACCACCAGTAAGATATATAGACATACAGACTGACAAAGAGCTATGGAAGGAGGAAGAATATATTTAAAGCTATTACATATACATGCATAGGTTGTTGTTGTGTACCATACGGTCAGAATTGATGGCAGGTTTTTAGAGACAGTTAATTTCATAATAGGAGATTACTCATCTTTCTTCCACTCAACAGCTGGTAGATTCAAACCATGTGCCTTAGAGATTGCAGCACAGCTTCTTGCCAATTTGCCACCAGTGCACCTATACACAGAAAGGAAAACAATCTTTTTTATATTTTGTAATATATTGTATAGTTATATATTATAAATATAATAACATGTATAGAGATATACAGAGAAAGAGATACTGTATACCTGCATAAAAAAGAAAGACATTGATTCATTTGATAAATTAGCATTTTTTATTTGGGAACAGAAAACTTTAATGCCTTTAGGCCAAACTCTAGACTGAACACTCTAGCAGGATGTCTGATACAGTTTGAGGTAGAATTCTTCTCCTTGAAGAAAACTCAGCTTTTGCTTTTTAGGTCTGCACCAGTTTGAAAAATGTCCATCTAGCTTACTAAAGGTTAGCTTATTTCAATGTTAACCACATATAAACTCCTTCAGGGCAACACTCAAACTACAGTTTTGTCAAACAACCAGGCTTCATAGCCTAGCCAAGGTGGCTAACAATCACATCAACGTTATTGTTTTAATTTTTAATTTGTTTGTTGTTGCTGTTATGTGCCATCAAGTCGTTTGCAACTCATAGCGACCCTATGTACAACGGCCCTAAACCCTGCTCTATCCTGTGCCAATCAGCCATGTAAAATAGAATGTAGATGGAATTAACAATATAATAGAAAAGACTGACAATATAATTTTCTGTAAAAACAACTAGCCACATAATCACAATGACTCAAACAATAAACAAAATTTTGATCTTTACTCATAAGATTCATCCCATTAAAGTTCCACATAATGTCGTATACCCAAGAAGAGCTCTTAACCTTTACTTACCTAGTATTTTTATTCTTTACTCCATTTAGCCCTAATTAATTAATCACACAAATTGTTGGCATTACGCATTCTGACCCTTCCACAAGAGTCTGTTTGTTTGGGGCGAGGAAGAGATGAAGAGGGTGACAGGTGGTCACAAGTAACTGAGGGTAAACATGGGCAAAAGATAAGTAACATAAACATGGCGAAAATGCCAGACAAACTGTCATCTGACCATCAGTCTCTAAGTAACAGTACATTGGTATTGTTATTGTGTGGATTCAAGACAGAACTGACTAATAGCTGAACCTCCAGCAGGTTTTCAGAGGCAAAAAACTTCATGGGAGGAGATTGTCCATCAGACTACCATGGAGCAGTTGGTAAATTCAAATCTTGTACCTTTAGGATTGCAGCATAACTTCTTAGCATTATGCCACCAGAGCTCCCTTGGTTTTAGCAAATGATAAAATGAAGAGGTATTTGGAAATGTACACAGAATAAATAGTAATTTGAATTTAGTGTAATTGTGTTTCTACAGCCCCTGAGACTCTATATTTCTGTTCCCAAATGGTAAAATCATCAGCAGATTCCATAAAAGAGTATTACAAAAAGTCATTCGATTTCTAGAAAAGAAAATAACTTCTTGGCGTTTCTGATGGTATTTGAAATGTTATCTTAGAGTAAATTTTATTAGCCTAAAAAAAGGCAGCAAATTATCATTCCAGCTGTTGTTCCATGAAATAAAGCAATATGATTGTCATTTTGGTTTTCTTTCCTGTTTCGTTATATATGTTTAACTATCAAATAACAACTAGTTCTTCTCAAAAGTCAACTTTGAAAATGTTAGCTTTAAAGAGTTGGACTTGAAGGAAAATTAGTGTTTCTAAAGGGACGAGATATAGTGATAAATTTTGCTGACTATCTTTGAGTGTTGGGCTGTATGAACTATTGTTTTCCACTTCTGGAATTCATATAAAAACATGTGCACCTTCTTAAGGAAACTGAAATTACTCCATAACTAAACTAAAAAATAGACCATTTTATTGGTCTGTCAACCAAAATACCCCTTTAACTCATGTCATTGAGTCAGAATTGATGCATACCTGACCCTTCACTGGGTTTTCTGGGGCTGTAGATTGTACAGGAGGAGATTGCTTATCTATGTCCTAGAGAGCTGCAGGCAGATTCAACTACTCTATCTTTGGATTGACAACACAACTCCCCCAGACTAAGCTATTAGAATTCCTCAAATGAAAAGTCATCAGTTTTAATTCATTCCTCCTGTAAAGACTTTCAGACTAAGAAGCCCAATGTGTGTGTTGGGGGTGGGGAGGGTGGGTGTTCACTATGAGTTGGAATCAACTAAATGACAATGAGTTTGTTCTAGGGTTTTTATAAGGTAAACAATAACACCAGGGATGTACTAACTCCTTAGATCAACCAACCATGGAAGATCAAAAGGGTAATATTTGCCCAACAAGAAAGCTCAGAAGACAGAAAGGGTAGAAAACACAGGAAGGAAGTGGGGAGGGTAAAATGTGGAGATTGCAATCTATCTCACAAAACAGTGGGTATGAATTGTTGAACTTAAAATCAACTTTTTTTTGTAAATTTTAAGTCAAAATAAAATAAATATTTTAAAAAGGAAACCTTTTGGTAAGCACTCAAGAAAAGGTCTGTTGATGCTTTAGAAGGCTCACACCCATGTTAGTTTCTGCACAAAAGGAATAACAGAGTAAACTTGGTTGGGACCCTGCAATAATTAGGTACCATGGTAATATCTAAATGCCAAAGCACAGGAATGAACAATCATTTATTAACAAAGACACTCAAAAGCTGATTAATTCTATGTGTAATGTACTGATAGACTTTTATATCCTTTACTCCAGAAAAGTAACAACATGAAGAGTCAGAGGAATTGTGTTACATATTTCATAATTATTCTAGAGGATTTTAAAGATATTTCATCCTTATAAACAAGTCAGGGAGCTCTAATGGCAAGAAACTACACTGCAATCCCAAAGGCCCACAGCTCAAGGTCACCAGCTGCTCCATGGGAGATGGATGGGCAGTCTCCTCCTGTGCGATTAACTACCCCTGAAAACCCACTGGAGAGACAGTTATGTGTCACTTCCAACTCGACGGCACAGAACAACAACATAAATAAGACAGTATTGTTGTTGTTGTTGTTGTTATGTGCTGTCGAGTCGTTTGCAACTCATAGCGACCCTATGCACAACAGCCCTAAACCCTGCTCTATCCTGCGCCAATCGCACTGCCTCTGACACACCCATCCCGACTACCCCAGTCACCAAATCAATCCATCTCATAGAGGGTCTTCCCCTCCTGTGCTGTCCCTCCACCCTCCCAAGCATGATGTCCCTCTCCAAGGACCCATCCCTCCTGGCAACATGTCCAAAGTATGTCAGACGAAGCCCCAGAATCCTTGCCTCCAAGGAGCAGCTTGGTTTAATCCTCTCCAAGATGGATCTGTTTTCCTGGCAGTCCATGGTACATTCAGTACTCTTCTCCAGCACCACAGCTCAAAGGCATCAACTCTCCTTCTGTCCTCCCTAGTCATTGTCCAACTCTCTGATGCATAATAGTGATCGCAAAGACCATGGCCTGTATCAGGGGCACCTTAGTCTCCAGAGAGACACCGTTGCTCCTGAGTACTTTAGAGAGGTCCCTAACAGCAGACTTTCCAATCGTGATATGCTTTTTGATTTCCTGACTGCTGGTGCCAAGATTGTTGACTGTGGAGCCGAGCAAACTGAAGCTGTGAACAATCTCAATCTCTTCGCCATCCATCCTGACGCTGCCAAATGGGCCAGTGGTGAGAATCTTTGTCTTCTTGACATTGAGCCTCAGTCCATACTGAAGGCTGCAGTCCTTGACCCTCCGCAGCAAGTGGATGAGGTCCTCCTCAGTTTCAGCAAGCAGGGTTGTGTCATCTGCATAACGGAGATTGTTAATAGATCTTCCACCAATCCTGATGCCACAATTCTCCTCATAGAGCCCAGCCTCTCGGATAATCTGCTCTGCATACATGTTGAAAAGGTATGGAGACAGGATGCATCCCTGGCGTACACCCTTCCCAAGTTTGAAAATACTTTCCATAGTAGCTGTACCATTTTACTTTCCTACCATCAGTGAATGAGAGTTCCAATCTCTCCACATATCACTAGTGTGTGTTGTTTGCTGTCCTGTTGAACTTGGTTATGGTCCTGGGGTGAGAAGATATCTCATGGTTGTCTTGATTTATATCTCTCAGAAAGCTAGAAAGTTTGAACATTTCTTCATGTCTTTGCTGGTCATCTGAATTACTTCTTTGGTCAAGGGTCTATTCATAGTTTGTGTCCATTTTGTGATGGGGCTGTTTGCCTTTTTCTTGTTGGAGTACTGGTTATATTATATAAATTTTAGATCTGAATCCGTTATCAGATATGTCACTGATAAATTTTTTCCCAGTCTGTAGATTTCCTTAAAATTCTGCTGGAAAAGTTTTTAATGGCACAGGAATTTGGCACCAGCAGTCAGGAAATCAAAAGACAAATTGCATTGGGAAAATCTGCTGTCAGCGATCTCTTCAGAATACTGAAATGCAACAATGTCACTCCAGAGACTAAGGTGCACCTGACCCAGGCCATGATCTTCACAATTACTTGTTATGCATAAAAAAGCTGGACAGTGAAGAAGGATGAAAGAAGAAGGAAAATTGCCTTTGAGTTATAGTGCTGGAGGAGAGACTTGAACATACCATGGATTGCCAAGAAAACAAATAGGTCTGTCTTAGAGAAAATTGAAACCAATTTTCCCCCTAAAAGCTAGGATTTTGAAGCTCCATCTCACGTATTTTGGGTATGTGGCTAAGAGGGACCAATCCTTGGAGAAGGATATCATGCTCAGAGGGTGGAAGGACAGCACAAGTAAAGAAGACCCCAGATGAGAGGGATTGATACAGTAACTGGGGCAATGGGGTAAGTGTGTTGTAGTCAGTGAGCCTAGTGCAGGACAGGGCAGACTTCAGAGCTATTGTACATAGTGTTGCTATGAGTTGCAGGTGACTTAACAGCAACAAAAATATAGGGATTTAGTTTTTCAAGGACTCATTTGTCTAATTTATACTCTCCTGGTTATAGAATTTTTATCATGCTAACAAGTCTGTTACTAGAAGCTGTAGAGTAGGGCTTCTTACGTTGTTCCTAATTTTTATTTGATTAATTTCATAGTCTGGTTTTACTTCTAGGTCTCTGATGCACCTTTAGTTGGTTTTTGTATATGGTATAAGGTATGTGTTTTGCTTCTGTTTTCCACAGATAGTTTTCAAATTTTTCCAGACCATGTGTTAAAGAGTCTCTCATTTCACAACAAAGATGCTGAAGAATTAAACTAAACAATTAACAGGCTCATTCGCGTAGATATACACAGGCTAACAAACTCTGAAAAAGCTCAATATGCATTCTTCTCCAGCACACATAGAACATTTCCCAGAAGAGATCATAAAACAAGCCTTAGTAAATGAAAAAAAATAAAAATAACACAAAGTACTTTCTCAAACCACAATGCTACAATATTAGAAAGCAATAACAAGAAGACAAAGGAGAAAAAACATGTATATGAATACTGAACAATATCCTACTCAAACATGAGTGGGTAATAGAAGAAATAAGAAAGTTGAAACAAATGAGAAAGAAAATATAACTTACCAAATCTTCTAGGACACAGACAAAGCAGTACTTAGAGGTCAATTAATAGCAATACACAACACATCAAAAGGGAAGGAAGAATGAAAATCAACTACTTAACATTTCCAACAAATAGAAAAAGAGCATCAAGAAAACCCAACAACATCTAAAAGATAGGAAATGATAAAAATTAGGGCAAAAACAAATGAAATTTTAAAAAAGAAAAAAACAGTTGAAATTATCAAGAGACCATGAGTTGGTTCTTTACAAAGGTCAGTAAAATCTATAAACGACTAGCAAAGCTAACAAGGAAAAGAAAGGAAAGACACAAATAATTCAAATAAGAGATGAAAGGGTGATGTCACAACAAAACCAACTGAAATTAAAAGGTTAATAATGAAATTTTATTAAAAATTATACTCAAAAACAAAAACCTAGAGGAAATGTACAAATACTTAGAACTTTACAACCTACTCAAACTGGCACAGACTGAAGTAGAATACCTGAACAGACCAATCACTGAAGAAGAAATTCAAGAGGTCATTAAAAACTTCAAACAAAAAAAGCTCTAAACTAGATTTTTTTGGTGGTGGGGGATGTTGTGTTTTGTGTTTGTGTGTATGTGTTTCACTCATGTACATAGTTTCTGTTTTCTACTCCCTCCCTCTAACCACCAAATTCAGAGACCCAGTGATTTCCCTCCATCTCCAGCTTCATCCCCTCTGCTCTTTCCCTTCCCTCTTTGGTATCCACACACTTCTTTCTGGTTATCCTTCTATTTTTTACAATAGTCTTATGCAGTATTTGTTCTTATATACCTTAGTTAGTTCATTCAGCACAATGCTTTCTAGATATTTTTATGTTGTATAGTATTTTCAGAAATTGTTGTTCCTGATACTGCTTAGTTCTCCATCATGTGAATATACCACAGTTTCTCAATCCAGTCATTTGTTAATAGCCATCTGGGATGTTTCCATGTTCTTGCTATTGTGAATAATGCTATGGACATCAGTGTACAAATCTCCATTTGTATCTCAGTTCTGGTTTTCCTTGGTGTACATTCCAAACAGTGTTACAGCTGGGCCATACAGAATTTCAATGCTCAGCTTTTTGAGGAAACACCAAACTGCCTTTCAGCGTGGTTATATCATTTTACAATACCACTAACACTGTATGAGAGTTCCAATATCTCCGCATCCTCTCCAAATTTATTGTTTGCTGTCCTGCTAAATTTTGCCACTGCTACTGAGGTGAGATGATATCTCATTGTGGGTTTGATTTGCATCTCTCTTATTACCAATGATTTTGAGTATTTTTTCATGTCTGTTGGTCATCCAAATGTCTTCCTCTGTGAAAAGTTTTTCCATATCTTTTGCCCATTTTGGAACTGGCTTATCAGACTTTTATCTTGTGGAAGCCCTTTTGTTGTTGGTGGTGGTGCTGTTGTTATTGTTGTTAGATGCCATAAAGTCTGAACTGACCCATAGCTGACCCGACAGCAGGTTTTCAGAGGCAATTAATCACATAGGAGACTTCCCATCCTTCTTCTACAAAGCAGCTGGTGGATTCAAATTGTGTGTCTTCAGGAATGCAGTGCAGTTTATTGCCACTAGGCCACTAGGGTTTCCTGTGGAGGCCCCATAGTATTCTGTAGATTTTTATTATGAGACCCTTGTCTGAGATGTCACTGCCAAAATTTTTCCCAATCAGTTGGTTTTCTTTTCACTCTATTGGAAAAGTTTTTGATGCACACAGGGACTTAACCTTTAGAAAGTCCCATTCACTGATATTATCCTCTACTGTTTGTGCATTTGTGCCAGCCTCTTTATATCCTAGGCCTTCTAAGTTTCATCTCATTTTATCTCATAATTTTTATTGTTTTCTGCCTAGGTCTCTGATCCACCTTCCATTGATTTTGTGTATGGTGTGAGATGTGGAACCTATTTCAGCTTTCTACAGGTAGAAATCCAGTTTCACCAGCACCATTTGTTGAAAAGAATGTCATTTCCGCATTTGATAGGTTTTATTTCCTTGTCAAATACCTGTTGATTATAGATAGATAGGTTACTATCTGGGCTCTCAATTCTGTTCCATTGGTCTATATATTTGTAATTGTACCAGTATCACGCTATTTTGGTTATTACAGCTATGTAGCTAGGTTTTGAGATCTGGAAGTGTTATGCCTCTGAATTCAATTTTGTTTTTCAGCAGTGTTTTGCTTATTCAAGGTCTCTTTCCTTTACAACTAAACTTGCCTATTGCCTTTTCTTTTTGAAAAATGAATTTGGTAGCTGTATTGGGATTACATTGAGCACATAGAATCTTTTTATAGGATTTAAATTTTCACTACACTGAGCCTTCAAACATCAAGAAAATAAAGATTCTTACCACGGGGCCAATTGGAAGCATCATGATAAATGGAGAGGAGACTGAAATTGTTAACAATTTTGGCTTGCTTGGCTCCACAATCAACGTTCTTGGTACTAGCAGTCAGGAAATCTAAAGGCTGAGAAAATCTGTAGGCAAGGACCTCTAGAGTGCTAATGAGCAGCCATATCAGTCTGGAGACTAAGATGCATCTGATCCAGGCAATGAGGTTTGCAATTACTTATTATGAATCAGAGGACTAGACAATGACTAAGGATGACAGAAAAAGGATCTATGCCTTTGAGTTGTGGTGCTGGAGAAGAGTATTGAACATTCCGTGGAAGACCAAGAGAAAAAATAGGTTTGTCCTGGAGAGGGTGAAACCAAGTTTCTCTTTGGAGGCAAGGAATCTTTTTTCTTTTTTTTTATTATTAATTTTAATAGACATTTACAGAGGTTTTGGATTTCCATCAGCTGGGGCACCCGTGACCCGGGGTGCGGACCCCGCCCCCGTGCGCGGTTGTGGCCCAGAACGCCCCGACAAGGAGCCGGGAGGAGGCAAGGATTTTTAATTTCCATCTCACATATATTGGGCATGTAACCAGGAGGGACAAGTCTGTGGACAAGGACAACATGCTTGGATAGGTAGAGGGTCAGCGCGGGAGAGGAAGACCTTTGATAAGATGGATTGACATAGTACCTGGGGTAATGGGTCTAGTGATATTGGTGACAGTGGGACTGGCTCAAGATAGGACGGAGTTAAGAACCATTGTGCATAGGGTGACTATGAGTCACCAGCAACTCGACTGCACATAACAACAACATTCCTTGAACAAGGAATGTATTTCTAGTTAGTTAGTTCTCTCATTAAGAAATAAGAGAAACAGTACTCTGTTTTGTAGTTTTCTTTATAAAAGTCCTTGTGTCCACAACAAGATAAAGGTGAATAA
>NW_006399835.1:12758256-12769746 GCF_000299155.1 Elephantulus edwardii | reverse complement strand
GGGATTGTGTACCAGGGAAGGAGTGTTTCTTTTTCTTTTGAAAGAGAGGAGTGAACTGGGGGGAGGGGGAGGGCTGGGTGGGGAGAGGAGTGCAGCAATGAATGAATGGAAATCCAAAATCTCTGTAAATGCTCATTAAAATTATTTTTTTTAAAAAAAGTCCTTGTGTCTCTAGTCAGGTTTATTCTCAATTACCTTACTTTGTGTTTGGCTATTGTAAATGGCATTGCTTTCTCAGTTTCCTTTTTTGGGTTTTCTTTGTTAATGTAGAGGAATCCCTTTGATTTTGTATATTGACTTTCTATCCTGCCACTCTACTGAATTATTGTACTAGGTCTAACAGTTTTAAATCCTTGGGGTTTTCTGTGTACACTATCATATCATCTGCATATAGCAAAAGTTTTACCACCTCTTTGACAATCAAGATATCTTTTATTTCCTTCTCTAATCAAATTGCCCTAGCAAGTACTTCCAGTTGAACTAGAGGGTTTTATTAGCAAATTTACCAAACATTCAGAGAAGAGCTGTAACCAATTCTACATAAATTATTTTAAAAATTAGAAAAAGATGGAGTTTTCCCAGATTTGTTCTATTAAGCAAATATATCCCTGATATCAATGTCAGGTAAGGAAACTACCAGAATAGAAAACTGTAGAAAAATATCTCTCATGAACATAGACACAACAATCCTCAACAAAATCTTGGCCCATAAAATCCAACAATATATTAAAAAAATAATTCATCATAACCAAATGGGATTCATAATAGGTATGCAAGGATGGTTCAACATAAGAAAAATAATTACTATAATTCATCACATTAACAAAGCAAAGAACAAGAAGTCATAATCCTACCAAGTGATGTAGAAAAGGCTTTTGACAAAATACAACACTCCTTCCTGATAAAAACACTCAGCAACATAAGAATAGAGGAGCATTTCCTCAACATAATGAAAATTATGTACACAAAGCCAAAAGCCAATATTACTTTCAATGAAGAGAGATTAAAACCATTCCTCTTGAGAATAGGAACTAGGCAAGAATCCCCCCTATTACCACTCCTAGTCAGTATTGTATTGGAAGATGAATAAGGCAAGATAAGGAAATAAGAGGCAACCAAATTAGCCAAAAGGAGGTAAAACTATCTCAATTTGCAGATGATATCATCATATACTTGGAAAATCCTTAAGATTCAGCAAGAACACTATTTGATGCCGTCTACCAATTCAGAAAAGTAGCAGTATATAAGATTAGCATATAAAAATTAGTTGAATTTCTCTACGGTAACAAAGAGAACACAGTAAATGAGCTAAGAAAAACAGCACCAATTACAGTAGTTAATCACAAGATGAAATACTTAGGAACATATCTAAGTAGAGACACAAAAGACCTATACAAAGAAAATTACAAAACATGACTGCAAGAAACAAAAAGAGACCTAGAGAAATGGAGGAATACACCATGCTGATGAATAGAATAGACCAGTTCTACCAAAAGCAGTCAATAAGTTCAATGCAATCCCAATAAAAATATCTCTACAATACAGATTCTTCAACAAGATGGAAAAGGCAATTTCCAATTTTGTCTGGAATAGAAAGAAACCCCAAAAAAGCAAAGCACTTCTGAAAATGGGAAACAAAATAGGAAACATCACACTCCCTGTTCTCAAATCCTACCGCACAGCAAGGGTGGTCAAGACAGAATAGTATTGGTACAGTGACAGACACATAGGTCAATGACTGATGTTTTAGAAGGACTTTACTTCTGATACTACTCTGGGCAGACTTAAAGAGAACCCCACAGTTTGTACTTGAGTGTATTACTCATTTGCACTGCCAGGAACTCTTTATAATGCTTAACATTATGAAATTGATTTATTTATGGTTTTCTGAGTGTCTTAATTTTCCACACGGAAAATATTAGGAAAGGTAGTGAGAGCTAATAAAAGCATGATAGTCTACTCAGGAATGTTTATAAACAATACTCTCTATGAGCACAAAAATTAAATCTCCTTCCATTCTTCTTGTCTCATTGCACAAAATAAGAAAAATATTTTTAAATTAGTACAAGTTTAATGTTGATAAATATTTTCTTAAAAACAAGCAATTCACACACAACTGTAATAGTAGTCAAATGATTTGTTATTGTGCTTATTGTCAACAAACACTTCAGAAAATCTGGGACCAGAATGTTCATCATAAATGACCTCATATCCTCCCCTCTATTTCTAGAACAGGGTATGTGCGTGTGTGTGCATATCCAAGGGATATAACACAGACATATCAGTACATGAGATGTCTTAATTTTGTTAAAATGTGATGACTATTTTTAAAAAGATATATCATAAAGACACATGACTCTGAACAAAAAAGAAGAGAACATTGTGTTTAGTTTTATAACTGATCTTGTTAAACAGCAAAATGGTTCTGCCTGAGAACTTTGCATTCTCTGATGAGCTAATAAACCCCTCCTAAGATGTTGCAACTGCTCCACAAAGCATACTATGAAACACTTGCCAAGGACAAGTATTTACTGCTTGAAACAGCTTTACAATATTTCAGAAATTCAGCCTCTTAAACCCTTCTATTAGAAAGAATATTTCAGAGACTTGATAGAGTCATCACGAATTGGAATTGACTAAATGGCACTGGGTTTGATTTTTGTTGTTGTTTCCTCAGTGTCTTTCCAGATGCTATAAAGGGTCTGGAGTCAGAAATCATAGACACATGCAGTCAAGAGGCAAAGGAGAATTAAGCCTAGAGTGTGGATTCTGAGAAAGTTTCCGAAACCAAGGTGGGAATCACCTTCCATGTCAGAAGTTAGAATAATCAAGCAGAGATTTCGGAGATGAGCAGTCCTGATTGGTTGTACTGGGGAGGTTTGGGTTAATAACTGCACTGTCTAAGAGGCCTAAGAGGCCAATTTTTCACAGTGCCTAGCTGTGCACGATGCATCACTGTTTCCTATAATCAAACAATAGTTTGTAATTTCATTAAAACATCTTAAGTTCAATTAAATAATCCAATCATTAATTTAACATATAAATAGTTACCCAGAGGGACATGTTAAAATAGATCAAAGAAGAGCCCTGCCTAGAATTGCTGTTCAACGCTTGCTTTTTTTTTATAATGGCAGTTTCACACCCATCTATGCAGATAAAACAAGAGCATACTCTATAAACCACAATTTTCCTTATCAGTCTTCACAATACTCAGGTTCTCTGACAGTAACATTCATCTCATCTTCCAGGCCTACAAGCCTTTATACTGTGGGGTCAACATCCTCCATGGACAAAAATGTTATCACCTCACCCTTTCTCACTTATTGCCCATGATTATGTATCCTTTTCCCAGAAAGTAAAACCCATCAGTGCAAAGGCTGATTGGTGAACTCCAAACAGATTAATCACCTGAAAAAAAGAATCAACTCCAAGACTTGACACTTTCTGTGTATCCTCTAATTACATAGAAGGTGGTCTCTGGTCTATGCTATCATGAACCAATTGCAAAGAAAATTGTTCCAGTTAGGCTACCAAGGTGGTTCAACTCGTGGTGTTATGTATTACAGAACAAAACTTAGTCCAATTTCTTATCATCCTCACAAGTATTTCCTACGTTTCTGCCCATAGTTTCAACTCATCTCATTGAGGGCTTTTCTCATATTGCTGACATTTTTGCAAACACAATGTCCTTTTTTAGTTATGGGTTTTTCTTAATGACATGACTCAAGTAAAAAAGTGATAACTCAGTATCCTCAGTTCTAAAGAGTTTTCTGGTCTACTTCTTCAAAGACTAATTTGTTCATTCTTCTGGCAGTCCACATATATTCAGTACTCTTTGCCAGGGCTACAACTCAAATGTGTCAGTTCTTTGATCTTCCCTTTTTTGTTGTCCAGCTTTTTCAGAGAGAGCAAAACTGCTCTAATGAAAAGAAACATCTGAGAGAGCTTTGAGAATGTATAAAATTATGATGATTCCATATCATTTACCCCTAACAGGATTTTCTCTACGAACATCTAAAGAAATTTTTAGACTACCAAGTAAGTACTTTCTTCTTTATATAAAGTAAGTACTCCCCTTTCTAGGCTTGATTCTCTTTTGTCTCTTGACTGTACGTGTCTATGATTCCTGATTTCAGAACCTTCATAACATCTGGAAAGAAACTGAGGAAACCAAAAAGAATCAATCCCAGTACCATTAAGTCAGTTCCAACTCATAGTGACCCTCTATCAGGTCTCTAAGGCAACAAATACTCTTTCTAGTAGAATTTATGATGCTGAATTTCTTGAAAGTACATATTTTATAGGGAGCTCTGGTGGCCTAGTGGCAAGAAGCTGTGCTGCAATCCTGAAGGCACATGGTTCAAGGCCACCTGCCACTCTTATACTCACTTTAACTATCTTAGGATGTTTATACCAAATTCAAAATAATATTTGGACATTTATTAGATTAATTCATTGGATGATTATAGAGTTTTTTATATTTAAATGAAATGGAATTTTAACTTCCTTCTTCTCCTTTTCTCTCTTTTCCTCACTCTTTGGTTCCTCTTCCTTTTGCCTCTACTGATCTGATAAACTTCAGATTATGAAATATTTAATGGTTATACACACTCAGTAAAGGAAATCTTTCCAATGTAAAATTTTATACTTAAATATTTGGCTATAGTTTAATTACTAGCACATTAAATTTTATTGCAAAGAATTTTAGTTAAATTCCATTTTAAAACTTTTAAAGTTATACAGTTTTAATATGTTGACAAAAGAATGTTGTTGTTGTTGTTGTTGATGATGATTGCCTGACTCATAGCAACCCTATGAACAAAAGTCCTGAAGTCCCCCTACAACTATTGGTATTTATCAAAGTTCACAGAGTTTACAGAGGCATGTTATTTAGAAAGTGGATGCCACTCTTGCTTCCAAATCTGTCTTAGTATATTATTGTTTTTATATGCCATTGAGTTGCCTGCGATGTATAACAACCCTATGTACAGCAGCTCTGAACCCTTCCCTGTCCTGAGCCAGTCTCACTAACTCTAACACACCACCCCACCCCACCCCCATTGCTCCAGGTACTGTATCAATCCATCTCATCCAGGGTCTTCCTCTCCTGCGCTGTCCATCCACCCTTCCAAGCATGATGTTCTTCTCCAAGGACCAATCTCTCCTGGTCATGTACCTAAAGTAAGTGAGATGGAGCTTCAAAAGAATATATAATAAAAAATAAGTCTGTCATAATTTGAAGACTTCGGTGTACTTCTCAATCATAAATAAATTCTCCTGCTATTAATTTTCTATATAAATTATCACACTTATTATTTCAAAACTGCTTTTTAAAATGTAATACATCACGCATATTCTCCTGTCACTAACTATTCCTCAGTCACTCTCTCACTCACTCTTGCTGCCATTTATTCAGGACCAACACTGAGATGACCCTACATTGGGTTTCCAGGCCTATAAATCACAGGGCAGAAGGTCCTTCATCTTTCTCCCTTAGAGCTGCTGGTGGATTCGAATCACCAGAAGGCAATTAGCCAAACCGCCTTTGGTTAAGCAGCACAACTCCCTATAGACACATCATCAGAGCACGCTGATTCTTCCACATTCTTCTTCAATGTTGTTGTTATGTGTCATGGAGTCCAAATCAATTCATAGGTGACCCTCCAGAGGGTCTTCAGAGGCTATAAATCATGTGAGATAATCCGTCTTTCTCCAAGAACTGCTGATGGATTTGAACTGTCTGCTTTTAGGTTGGAGGCAGAACTCCTTACCACAAGGCCACCAGATCTCTTTTTCAATACTTAACATGCTATCTCATTACATAGATGGTACCAGATTTATTTAAGCAGTCTATGGTACATTTTATTGTAGAGGAAAAAAGCCCACTGCATTGAACATCCTTGTATCTTTGTAATTATATCTTTAAAATGATAAGTGAACAAAGAAGACCTTGGTAAATAGTATTATTAAATATTCTCAAGATTTAATTAATCTGTTCTCTCTCTCTCTCCTTTTCTCTCTCTAATTGCTGCCAAATTGGAACCAACTCATAGCTAACCATCCAGTAGGTTTTCAGTGGCTATGAATTGCATAGGAGAGAATGTGAATCTTTCTCCCTCAGAGCTACCAGTGGGTTAGAATCACAGACGAGGTGCAGCCTCTGGTCAGCAGCTCAACTCCATGTGGACCCTATCAGTATAGAATACACCGTTCATGTATTGCTTTACTCAATATCTTAAAGGAGGATTAAGATGACCTTGAGTGTTATTTTTTCATGATTATGGTGCTTGTTAGGGAAGTAAAAGGTTATAATTCAGACTGTCAGCAGGACACAACCACTCAGTCAGGACAGCTTCTGAAACATGCTCATAGACGCCTCAGCCTTGAGCCTCACTGCAGGTCAGCAGTACAACACTCTTAAGTCTGTCAATTATAAATTCTCCCCCTCTAGTCTTGAAACAAACTGAGTTAAGGCTCCTAGCTCTGATTCCAGGGGGTAGCAGTCCTCAAGGCAGTTCTATTTCACGTCACGTCTCTGGTTCTCTGTGCTGTTGCTGCTCCTGTAAGTCTGAGTGCCCACGGGAATCTTTGGCCCTGTATGATGAGCACTCTGCATTCTCTGCTGCTTCTTTGCTAGTGGTGAGATTTTCAATTTCTGCTGTGTGATTCACTCAATTTAATGTCAAGGCTAGATAGGTCAATCCCTCTGTGAATTGATCAACACATCCCATTTGCATGTCCCTACCACCTATGGCAAAAGTCAAATTCAATGGCTAGGAAAGCCATTTTGAAGATTGAACCTTCAACACCACAGACCACCCCCTGTATTTTCTGGCCATTAACCATTTTGGTTTGGTTTGGTTTGGTTCAGGGGGAGGTAATACTGGTTTATTTACAAAGTTTGTATACATTGTTTTTCATACCAGATCTTTCCCATTTGATTCATCCATTTCACACTCCACCCACCCAGCAAATTGTGTGAGTCTATGATTAGTCACCCACAATCCCTCGCTCATCATCCCCCCTTTCCCTCTTGGATCCTCATACACCTTCTACAATAATGGTCTTATACGGTATTTGTCTTTATGGGACTGAGTTAGTTCACTCAGCATAATGTTCTCCAGTCCCTACCAAGTTAGGTAGTAATTTACAAAACCATTGCTCCTACGAGCCGCATAGTATTTCATCTTGTGAATGTGCCATAATTTCTCAATCCATTCCATTGCAGTTGAACATTTGAGCTATTTCCATGTTCTTGTGATGGTGAATAATGCTGCTATGAACATCGGTGTACAAGTCTCCATTTGTGCCTCAGTTATCATTTTCTCAGGGTTTATTTCATGCAGTTGAAGAGCTGAGTCATATGGAATTTTTATGTTCAGCTTTTTAAGGAAGCACCAAACTGCCTTCCAGAGAGTACCATTTTATAATCTCACCAACAATGTGTAAGAGTTACTATCTCACCACATCCTTTCCAAAATTTATTACTTGCTGTCCTGTTAAATTTTGCCACTGCTACTGGAGGGAGATGGTGTCTCAGTGCAGTTTTGATTTACTTTTCTCTTATTGCCAGTGTTTAAGCAGTTCTTCATGTATCTGTTGGTCATCCAAATATATCCCTCTGTCAAAAGTCTTTCCATGTCTTTTGCCCATTTTGTAATGGGGTTAATCAGTCTTTTTCTTGTGGAGGCTCTATAGGATTCTGTAAACTTTTGATATGAAGCCTTTGTCTGAAGTGGTATTGCCAAATGTTCATTCTTCGTCAGTAAATGTTCTTTTCACTCTGTTGGAAAAAGTTTTAGATGCACAAAGGATTTCATCTTTTGAAAGTTCTATTCATCAATTTTATCCTCTCCAGATTGTGCATTTCTGCCTGTATTTGGTAGTCTCTTTTTACCATAGACAAGGCCATCTAAGCTTGATCCCAGTTTGTCTCTGATGAACTTAATGATTTTAGGCTTTACTCCCAGGTCTCTGATCCACTTTGAGTTAACTTGTGTTTATGATGTGAGGTGTGAATTTGGTTTCAGCTTTCTGCAGATAGCAGTTCAGTTTTGTCGGCACCATTTTTTGAAGAGGTTGTCATTTCCTCTTTTGATAGGTTTTATTTCCTTGTCAAATATCAGTTGACATATATAGCTGGGTTCATTTCTGGGTTCTCAGTTCTGTTCCATTGGTCTATGCCTGGCCATTACTCTTTATATATAAAAAATTAACTTTCCTCTTACAATCTTCTTACTAATAACTTCATTTGTGAAAGCATGCAAGCCAGCTAATTCATGTATCATACCTTTATATCTCCATTTTAGATAGCAATTCCTGATTTTCCCATCCCTATCAAACCAGTACCCTGAGGGAACAAACATCTCTTTAGCGGAAGACTCTTTGTTCCGTTTGGAAATTTTGAGCATCTGTGCCCACAAGCAAAGTTCAGTCCAGAACAAGCCATCAGGTTGCAGCACTCAATCAACACTAGTTCACAATATGGGTCATCTTTTCTTCATCTGGTTGGGTTCTGGTCAACTCATTTTCAGCCATCTGCAGTTAGGTCCAAATGGGCACTAGCCACAAGCTCGGGGGTCCACACTTCTCTCTGCCTTCCAGACCAGTTGGTCCCTTCAATTAGCCAAATTAGCCATATTCACCACATAGAGCCAATTCAACAAGTCAGAGAGCTTCATGCCTCTTTGCTCCTCAAGCCAGCAATCCTTTGTCACTTATCTACATATGCTAGGTGGAGACTGCTGAAGAAACATGTCCAAGATCAACCTGTCTCTTCATTGCTGCATGCCTCCTACTTTCACTCTAATGGATCCAGGTGATCACTAACGTGAGTACATACGCCAGCTCTCTTTAACTTCAAGTCCTAGAAGAAGGCCTTGATGGGTACCAAATTTACCCTTCCTCAGAAACCAAACAGCTTGCTCCAGGCTTATAAAATCAAATCGCTCTCGCACTCGCGCTGTGCTCTTGCTCCTTGCTTTTCTTTCAAATGTGAATCTCTTCAATTAAAAGTCCAAGGTGGGTCTTGTATCCATTCAAATGCACATCCCTTCAGAGTACTGGATGGAATTTAATCTTTCAGCTAAACTAAGTTCCAGTACCCACTATCAGCTGTCTATGACTTGATCTAAATACAATCACCCTTTAAATGAAAATAGAAATCATTTTCTATAGTCTCACAAATTATAATGTGCTGGAAAAGGCATTTGGGAATTCAGCAGATGTGGTAAGTAGCCCAAGATTCCTCCCCCATCCCCCACCCCAGTTACTTATCACAAGATCTCAGATGGTGCTGATGAGGTTGATCTACCGGTTTACTGACAGGTCCTAGAAGACTATCAAAACCAAAAAAATAAACCTATTACCATCAAGTCAATTCCAACCCATGGTGACCCACCAACAGTTTTCCAAGGCTGTATCTTCACCAGAGGAGATTGTTCATGTCTCTCTCATAGAGTGCCCAGTGGATTTGAATCACTGATCTTTATGTTTAACAAACCACCATATAATCCACTATGCCAGGGAATTCTGGTGGTTTAGTGGTAAGAAACTGCACTATCATCCTGAAGGCACATGGTTAAAATCCACCAGCTGTTCTGCTGGAGAAGGATGGGCAATCTCCTCCCATGCAATTAAGAGCCTTTGAAAACCACCTAAAGGGTCAGCTATCAGTTGGTTCTGACTTGTTGTTCTCAACAACAACCACACGCCATCAAGTCTCCTTAGATTACTATTACAAACTGATAAATCTCCTAAGAGTATTTCAAGACTATCACTCTTGTTAGGGAAAACTCCTCAACTCATAATTCTAGGTTCCAAAATCAGAAATCTAAATTTTATTTCCAATATCATTAAACTTATTTCATAAATCTGCTTCTATATATCAAGTATCAAAAAGATAGACTTCAGGTTTTTGTTCAGTATTTTTTTTTAATGTAAGTTAAATTTTTCCACAATAGTGATGTTTGGGCAACATAATAAATCTGATTAATGTCACTGGATTGAACACAAAGAATATTAAGATAGAATATTACTTATCACATCTGGATCTATATTTTTTAAAGTAATTACAATTCTTTTAACATTTTGCCATCAACTGAACTAACAGTGACTCAACGAGATAGAGGAGAATTGTCCTATGGAGTTTCCAAGTCTCTAAATATTTACAGAAGCAAATGGAATCAACTGTTTCTGACTGGTGACTGAAGCAGATGGACTTCATTCACCTTCATGAATGAATGTGGGCTCAAACCTCCAATCTTCTGATGAGTAATCTAGATCTTAGCCACTAAGCCAGCAAGACTCTTACCCCTTCCTTTATTTTATCGAGTAATTGTTGTGTTGTTGTTAGGTGCCATCAAATAGAGTACAACTCATAGCGACCCTATGAACAAAATATCTGAACCTTGTTCTATCTTGTGCCATCCTCATACTTCCTGACACACAAGAGCACATTGTGGTAGTTACCATGTCGATCCACCTCGTCAATGACCCTCCCCCCTTCCTAGCATCACGTCCTTTTCTAAGGAATAGCCCCTCCTAGCAACATGCCCAAAGCATGCAAGGAAAAGCCTCATCATTATTACCTCCAGAAATCACTCTGACTGCACCCTCTCCAAGACATATTTATTTGTTCTTTTGGCTGTCCATGCTCAGTGCTATTTGGTGCTCTTCTCCAACACCACATCTCAAAAGTATCAATTGAGTAATTACAATACAAATAATTTGGGAAACTGGATGACATGAAGAAGAATGTGACTTTAGGATTGGAGGAAAACTCATCAGCAACTTGTATTATACAAATGACACAATCTTGTTTGCAGTAAGTAAAGAGAACTTGAGACATCTCCTGAAGAAGATAAAAGAACACAGCCTTCAATATCAATGTCAGCTGAACATCAAGAAAACTAAAATCCTACCACTGGCTCAATAGGCAGCATCATGAGAGAGAGAGAGAGAGAGAAAAAAGATTGAAGTTGTCAACAATTTCTTTTTACTTGGATCCACAGTCAACATCCATAGTACCAGCAGTAAAGAAATCAAAAGCCGTGATATATTGGAAAAAAATCTATTGTCAAGGACCTCTCTCTCCAAAGTGCAAAAGGGCAAGGATGTCCGTTTAAAAACTAAGATGTACACGATAAAAAACAGAGGAAGAGAGGATCAATGTGGGAAGAATTGGCACTACAGGCACTGTAATTAGCAACTTTGAACAAGATATGTATAACTATTCAAATAGGAAAGGGGGAAAGAAGAAAGGATAAGAATGAGGAAATGGAGTATAGGGAGGGTACAAAGAAAACAAAAACTAGAGCAGCAGAGATTAGTGGACTCTGGGTAGGATGAAGGAATAGGTAAGGTGTGGTGATGTTTTAATGAGACATGGTGATAAAAGGGTTTGATCAACTGTAATTCATTTTCCAAAACATATGTAAGAATGAAAGCAAATAAAAACTTTTAAATATATTTTTTTCTATAATTATATTT
>NW_006399835.1:12728884-12757020 GCF_000299155.1 Elephantulus edwardii | reverse complement strand
CCCAGTGGTTAGAATCTTTGTTTTCTTGATGTTGATCTTCAGTCCATATAGGAGGCTGTAGTCCTTGATTTTCTGCAGTAAGTGCTTCAGGTCCTCCTCAGTTTCAGCAAGCAGGGTTGTGTCATCTGCATAATACAGGTTGTTGATGATTCTTCCACCAACTTCCAAAAGAACGAGCAAATCTATATCGGAAGAAATATAACCAGAATGCTCCCTGTAAATCTTTATCTCACATAACTTTGGCCATATTGCCAGGAAGGGCCAGTCCTTGGGAAAAGACATCATATTGGGAGAGCTGAAGAATGAGAGAGAGGATGACCCTCAGAGAGACAGAATAACACAGTGACTATACCAATCGGCTTGACCATGGCATAGATTGTGAGGCTAGTGCAGGAGAGAACAAAGTTCCTATCTGCTCATAGGATCACTGTGAATCATAGCCAACTTGATGGCACTTACCAACAATTGAGTGATTTCCATAACCCACAATATACCACCGAGAAATGGAGATGCGTAGGTTATATGATATGTGCCTGTGTTCTCATGCCACTGAAATCAGGATATCATAATCACCCCCCTGGCGGTGTCCCTTGCCAGTTGGCTAAGTGTAAGCAATTCAAAGCATAAATCCTGCCAGAATTCTGCCCACACAACCTGGCTGACAGTTTTATCAACAATCCTAGAGAGAGAACAGGCCCAAGCCTGGCCTCCCAGCCCTGCAGTGCCAACTGCAATGTAAATGTTTGGGCTGTGGAGGTAACAGAAACAGACAGGCCCTAAAGTTCTAAACTGAGCAGATGTTACTTTGGCTAACAACGAAAGCAAGCTGTGGCATTCAGAATGCGTATGCACATTTAAGGCAATGATGCCTTAAGCAATCAGTTCTCAGTGCTTGTATTGAAGATTGTATTCAGAATACCAGCAATCATATTAGCAGATGAAAATGATGCCTTAAGCAATCAGCTCAGTGCTTGTATTGAAGATTGTATTCAGAATACCAGCAATCATATTAGCAGATGAAAACATTTCAATAAACAAACTTGTCTAGAAGACAAACCGTAGCAGAGAAACAGAACAATAAATGGAAAAATGAGGCAGACAAGATAGTGTCAAATCCCTCTTCACTTGCTGAACAGAGCAGACACAAGGGAGCTCTGATGGCTTAGTGGTAAGGAATGGCACTCTCAACACAAAGGTGGTGGTGTTGATTGCCTTCAAGTCAAGCACAACTCATAGCGACCGTATGAACAAAAGACCTGAAGCCCCTCAACAACTATCGACATTATCAAAGTTCATAGAGTTTCTGGAGGAATGTGGAAGTGGATGCCACTCGTGGTTCAAAGCCACAGGAGAAATACAGGCAATCTCCCTTGTGATTTACTGCCTATGAAAACCCTCTGGAGGATCAGCTAAGGATCAGTTTTGATTTGACAGTACACAACAATAACAAGAGCAGACACTAGAGAAACCACCTCTTAGAAAACTAATGTAAGCCTGTAGTTGCTCATTAGCTTTATTTTGCTGAATGAAGTGATACTGGTGGTTCCAAATTGCTCAACAAGCTTCTCTGTTGTTCACTCATCAATTGCTTAAATTGGTAACAAAATAGGAATGACATCAGCCAAGATCTCCAAGGAAGAGGTTGAGCAAGTTTTCCTCTTTAGCTGGTGTGTTTTGCTTATTGCCTAAGCTAACCAAAGATTGGCTTGTAGAATTAAATTCACATGAATGAAAGAATTTTACCCTGTATCAATGCTAACAATGTTGTAAAAGATGAAGGCAATAAGGAGGCTCATACGAAGCAGGAAGAAGTCTGAGAAAGAGAGAAGTTCCCGTGTCTTTTCTTCTCACAAAGAGCACACATAAGTCTAGTCCACAAAGCTCTGTGAGATTTGCAAAGGAGGTTTTATGGTGTCGTCTCACACAATAAGGGAATGTTTCGCTTATGACACATCTTTTACATACTCTAGCATTAAAGTAATTTTTTTCAAGGGCATCCTCCTAAAAGAATTACATCAAAAAGGTCATCTTCTTAGTAAATCATTAGTTTATTTACTCAGAGGCCCATTTACAAAGAGACTAGGTAGGGCTACGTGGGTTCTCCCCGCTCCACTCAGACTATATCTCCTTGGTCTTCCTGTCATTGTTTTCAGGTGCCATCAAGTCAAGTATGACTCACAGTGACCCTATGAACAACAGACCTGAATTCTGATCTGTCTTGTGACACCTTCATCATTTCCAAAACACTTGAGTCCATTGCTATAGTCACTACGTTAATACATCTCTTTGGGGAAGTCTTCCTTTCTTTCACTGACCCTCCTTCTTTCCAAGGAATAGACTCTCCTAGCAACATGTCAAAAGTATAAGAGATGAAATTTCACCATACTCACCTTCAAGAAGCACTCTGGCTGCACCTTTTCCAAAACATACCTGTTCATTCTCTTGGCAATCCACAGGATATTGAGTATCCTTCGTCAACACCACAGCTCAAAGGCATCAATTCTTCTGTCATCCTTATTGTCCAGCTTTCAGATGCATAGCAAGTGACTGAAAACAGACATAACTCTAGTCTGAATTAAGTACACTTTAGTCTTCAACCTGACATTATTGCTTTTCAATATTGTGGAGAGGTCCCTGACAGCCGACTTGCCAAAACAATATGGCTTCTCATCTCCTGATTGCTGGTGCCAAGAGTGTTGACTGTGGACCCAAGTAGGATGAAATCACTGTCATTTCAGTCCTTTCTCCATCTATCATCATGTTGCTTATTGGCCCAGTGGTAAGCACCTTTGTTTTCAGAATTTTGAGATAAAATTCATATTGAAGGCTGTAGTCCTTGATCTTCTGCAATCAGAGATAAAAAGAGTCCCAGGCCTCCCTCCTCAATAAATAATTTATTTGATTGCCTAATAGAGTTAATATGTATGTGTTTGTCTGTAGTAATAATAATTTCATTTATAAACCTAGAGTGCTATTCCCATAGGAGTGTTCTACTCCTAAGATTCCATTTCTAAACAAGGGCATCAAAACTCAAACCAAATCACCACTATCAAGGCAATACTGATGATAGTGATTATCTGTAGGATTTCAGAGGATGTAAATTGTAACAAGGGAAGACTGCCTGTCTTTCTCCCCAGATCTGCTGGTTGGGTTCAAACCACCTGAGATGTGTGTCCTTTACGCTCAGCAGCGGCACATGTTACAGACTACACCACCACCTGGGAGATGAGAAGAAAATCAGAAAAGAGTATTTTTTTCTTCTTTTCTTTTTTTCTTTATTGTGATTGAAACAAAAGTTAACAGATATTTGGGTTTTCGTGTATTCACTATTGCACACTTTCCTCTGTTCCTTTCCCTTCCTCCATCCCCAGATGGGTAAATGGAAAGGTAATATCCAGTAATGGTGTTATCAACATGATATCAAGAAAAATTAAAAAATTTAAAGAAAAACACAGAGATGTGTCTTCAATAGAATTAAGAATTAATAGAATTAATTCCCTTAAGATAATTAAGAATTAAAAGGAAGAAATTGGGAAAGTGCAATTATATTGTGAGTATAGAGACTAACGCTCTGGAACAAAGTTTTTATGAATGGTTGAATGAAAATTAATTTGCTTTGTGAACCTTCATTCAAATCATAATGTTGTTGTTGTTATGTGCAGTCAAGTAACCTGTGAATCATAGTGACCCTATGCACAGCAGCTCTGAACCCTTCCCTGTTCTGAACCAGTCTCACTAATTCTGCCACACCAATTCCCATTGCCCCAGTTCCTGTATGAATTCATCTCATCTGGGGTCTTCCTCTCCTACGCTGTCCCTGTACCCTTCTGATCATGCTTTCCTTCTCCAAGGACTGGTCTCTCCTAGACATGTGCCCAAAGTATGTGGGATGGAGCTTCAAAATCCTAGCCTCCAAGGAGAAACTTGGTTTCACCCTAAGATACACCTATTTATTCTCCTGATATTCCATGATATGTTCAAGATTCTTCTCTAGCACCAGAATTTTAAGGCATTGATTCTTCTTTTGTCATCCTTAGATATTGTCCAATTCTCTGTTGCTTAGTAAGTAATTGCTAAGACCATGGCCTGGATTTAGGTGCACCTTAGTCTCTAGACTGAGATTGTTGCTCTTCAGTATTTTGGAGAGGTCCCTGACAGCAGATTCCCCCAATGCAAAAGAAGTAAACTTTTAAAAACTCCTTTCACCCAAATCTCATTCAGATCAAATAGAAAGGGATAAAGTAATCACCTTTTCAGAAGAACTTTCTGGAGTCTGACCAACTTACTTCATCTTTCTTCTCCTATGTTGTTGTTGTTGTTCTGTGCCATCAGGTCACCTGTAACTCATAGCCACTCTATGTTACTAACATGTATATCAGAGTTCTTGCTCTTAACTGCCTCACTTGGGTTTGCATTCACGGTCTTAGCAATCTTGTCTTTGATAAGAATATAAATTGTCTTTTATTCCAAATCCGTGTTTTACCCCAGTCAGTCTCTTCCAAGTTCCTGTTTTTGAGCCTCATAACCAACTCTTTCACTTGTCTAAGAGAAAATCCTGGACACAAACTCCCAAAGCTCCAGGACAGATGATGGAAGCAGCAGCCCCCCCCCCCAAGCTTGCCCCCTCCAGGAAACTGTCTTTTCCCCATCACTCCTCCTCAGAACAGAGTATCCCCCTGCTTTGCTCCTTCTAGTGCAACAACTCTTAAAATGTGGGTCCAAGAACAGTTACAGGAAGATGTCTAGACTCTGGTGTTTTCAAATTCACCATTGAAATATACCTACCATATACTAAAAAACAAAAACAAAAACAAAACCCCAATACAAAACAAAACTTGAGGGTAGGGGAAGTGAAACTGAACTCTATTGTCACAGCCTCAAATTCTAAGATTAAAAGTGGCGCCAGGAGTATGTGGGGTCCCTAATCAATCCCACCTGAGATTACTCGATTACCTAAGCAGGCGTGCCTCTGGCATTCTTTGAACCACAAAATGAGCTCTGGATTCTTCCCAGCACATGGCAAAGCACGAAGGAAGAATAATTTGCTTCTTACAAACATATATCCTGGGGGACAGTACAATAGATGGCTACTGGATGAAATCAACCTAGAAATATAATCAGTAAACATTGAAAAATTCCTTGTGTAAAAAATGCCAGATTCAATTTTTGTAATCTTGGAGGTAATGACAATTTAAACATGACTGCCATGTCATAGCTTACTAAATATGTTCACGAATTTTCCTGTGTGAATGGAAAAGAAAAGTAAATGCACAACTTCAATCTAAAAACAATTGGAAAACGACAGGCTGGTGGTGCAAGCTTTGCAGAAAAATCACATTTTTGTTTTGAATATACTGGGTCATGAGGTTGTAAGAATTCATAAAGAAAGAATGATTTGGTTAATGTTATAGAATGTGTTTCTAAGAACTGACCATACATTCATAATCTTCACAATCCAGCTTCTAAAAAAAAGCAGAATAGAATTTTTACTTGATTTCCACAGAGAAGTGCAAGAAGACATTTCCATGAAACATTCTGTGACGGGAAATCTGCTTGACTGCAGCAATGTGTTTGATGTGGTCTCTGGACTTAAGACAAACCTCATCAGTTGGAATGGTCACTGTTGCCAACAATTGGTGACCACACTTTGACTAATCTTGAGTAACTGTCACTTAATGGTAGTTTTCTCTGTGTGTGTGTGCCCACTGCAGTTCTCTGGGGGGCCTGTGGAATATCTAGAAGTAATGCCAGCCACTGGACCCAGTAACAGACACACTATAACTTGCTGTTTTGGTGGTGGTGGTGGTGCCACTGAGTCAAAACATACCCATAGATGACCCTCCCGAAGATTATCAGAGACAGTAAATCACACAAGAGGAGATTTCTCATCTTTTTCCTGCAGTGCATCTGGTGAATTGGAATGCCTGCCTTTGGGATTCCAGAACAGCTTCTTACCACTAAACCACCTAGTCTCCCCAGAATCAAATCAAATACTAAAGATGCTATGAGTTCCTATTAGCTGAACACCTACATGGGTGAGGAGAGGAAATGTCATCATGTAAGACAATCCTCAGACAGGAGAGGAACCATTTTTTTGGCACTTCTTTAGAAAAACAGGAAAGGAAAAACATAGGTTCTGTTGTCCTTTGGCAAGCCCACAGATAACATTTCTTTCCTCCTAACAGTTTCATTTCTATTCAGATTTGTATTTGTCACAATGATTGTTCCACTTGGCAAATATTTCTCAAAATATCAAATGTTAATAAGAATAGAAAAGAAGAAAAAAATCTATTCTTGAAAAAAGACAGTTTTCTTCATTATGAACATGATTATTCTGATTCCATAGAGAGGTCATTTCTTCAGATTAAATCATGGAAATTCCCCTTGAAAAGTAATATGATAAAGAATTTGATACTAAAAGGAGCCCCTTTGTACAAAAGGTAAGCAAGCAGTTGATTGCCAACAAAAAAGCTCACCTTCCCAATCAGCTCACTGCTCCACAGAACAGTCAGGGGATCTCTTCCCATAAATATTACAGACAAGAAAATCCTACTGGACAGCTCTGCTTTCAGACATGAGGTTGCTGGAAGTTGGAAACAACACAACAGTCCCAACAATATTTTACATTATTCACATTTTGTATGAATGATATAGCAAAGAATTTCTTTTAATTGGAAATGTACAAAATTAAGATACTTTCATCAAGATAGAACAAAGAATAAATAATTTGCTTACAAACAAATACACTAGTATGTTGTTGCTAGGCGCTAACAAGTCCACTATTGAAACCATCAACAATTAGATCTAAAATTTAACACCTTGGTACCAGCAGTCAGGAAATCAAGAAATATACTGCACTGGGAAAGTTTGCAGTTAGACACCTCTCCAATTTATTGAGGAGTAATGATGACAGTTTGAGGACTAAGGTGCGTGCAATTCAGGCCATGGTCTTTCTGATTACTTGCTGTGCATCTGAGAGCTGGACAGTGAATAAGGATGACAAAAGATTTCATACTTTTGAGCTGTGTGTGGTATCAGAGAAGAGTACTGAACATATGGATGGCTAAAAGAACAAGCAAATATGTCTTGTAGAAGGTGCAGCCAGAGTACTCTTTGGAGACTTGAGAAAATGTCAACAGCATTATGTTGGGTGAAATAACTCAGATATGTAAGGACAAATACTGAATAAGACATCTATAATGACAGGAAGCTAATTGAGGGCTAGGATGGGAGGAGAAGAATAGAAATATAACAGGTAAACAAAGAACACTACAAGGACCAAGAATATGGACAATCAAAGAAGAATTGGGAAAAGGACAATATAGCTATTGCAATTAGCAAATGTTATTGTTATGTGCAGTCAAGTCAGCTGTGACTCAGCAACTCTTGCCCTGTCCTAAGTCAATCTCACTGACTACAACAAACCTACCCCCATTGTCCCACTTACTGTATCAATCTATCTCGTCCAGGGTCTTCCTTTTCTGTGCTGTTCTTCCACCCTTCTGAGCATGATGTCCTTCTTCAAGGACCTGTGCCTCCTGGTCATGTGCCTAAAGTATGTGAGACAGAGTTTCAATATCCTAGCTTCTAAGGAGAAACTTGATTTCAATCTCTCCAAGACAGACCTGTTAGTTTTCTTGGCGGTTTATGATATGTTCAAGACTCTTATCCAGCACCACAACTCAAAGGCATCAATTATTCTTCTATCATCCTATGTAACCTGTATAGGTGTGGTTCTTTTGTGATTTGAGAGCAAGCTTATGAAGAATATAGGTTTTCAATCATTCATGCACATTTTGTTCCCTAATATTAACTACAATATTTACAATATCTGATCAACTGTTCATTACATATTATCTTTCCCTTCATCTATTTTGAGGAGCTCTGGTTGTGTAGTTCATAGGGAGTCAGGCTGTCAACTCAAAGCCAGCACCCTTCTGGAGTTTAAAATCCACCAGCAGCTTTGAAAGAATAAGATAGGAAATCTCCTTGGTGATTTACAACCAAAGAAACCCACTAGAGGGTTAGCGATCAATTTACTCTGACTCCGTGGCAAAAAATTTTCCATTAGAATAACTGATCTTAATGTTGTTATGTGTTGTTAAGTCATGTGCACCAGGTATGACTCATAGAGACCATATGAACAATAGATCTTAGCTCTGTTCTGTTCTGCGCGATCTTATCCTCAGCACATTTGAGGGTCTTCTCCTTTACTGACCTTATCAAGCATAATGTCCCTTTGCAAGGAATAGCCTCTTTTCATTAACATGCCCAAAGTATGAAAGATGAAGCTTCGCTATCTTTGCCTCCAAGGAGCATCTGTTTGCTATTTTGGCCATCCATGAGATAGTCAACCTTTTCTCCAACACCACAGTGCAAATGCACTTATTATTCTCCAGTCATCTTTTTTCATGTTCAGCTCTCAAGATATCTAGCAGGTGACTGGAAAGACTGTGGCTTGAATTAGGTGCACCTTAATCTTTAAACTGCCACCATTGTTCTTCAAGACTTGGGAGAGATTCTTGACAATAGACTTTCCCAATGTTCTCTTGATCTCCTAACTGCTGGTGCCAAGAGTGTTGACTGTGGATCCAGGCAAGAGAAAATCATTGACAATTCCAAGCTCTTCTCCATCTATTTTGATGTTGTCTATTGGTCTGGTGGGGAGGAATTTTGCTTTCTTTTTTTTTTTTGATGTTGTGGTGTAATCCATATCAATAATTGCGATTTTTGATCCTCTGCAGCAAGCACTTCAAGTCTTCCCCACTGTAAGCATCCAAGGTTATGTCATATGCCTAGCACAGGTTGTTAATGTGTCCCCTTCCAGTTCTGATGCTATACTCTCCTTCTTAAAGTCCAGCTCCTTAAATTACTTGATCTGCCTACAGACTCAATGAGTATGGAGAAAAGAAACAGTCCTGATGCAGCCCTTTCCTGATTTTAAACCATCCAGTGTTCCCTTGCACTGTTCGGACATTTTCCTGGCCAATGTATAGATTTAGTAAGTTTTTGTTGTTGTTTTGTTTTTATGTGCCATCAAGTTGCCTGTGACTCATAACGATATATACATATTAGCTCTCAACCCTGCCCTATCCTGAGCCAATCTCATCATCTCTAACAAACCTAATCCCATTGCTCCACTCACTGAGTTAATCCATCTCATTTTAGGTCTTCCTCTCCTGCGCTGTCTCTTCATCTTCCAAGCATGATGTCCTCCAAGGACTGGTCCCTCCTGGCCACGTACCTATAGTATGCGAGATGGATCTTCAAAATCCCTGCCTCCAGGGCGCAGCCTGGTTTTATCGTCTCCAGGACATACATGCCCTGGAATTTCTTTCTTCCTAAGTGTTTATTTATTCTTTGCTAGTCCCTCCTTCCTCCCCAGTGCCCATACTAAGATGATTCTATCTGTGTGTATACCTTTCTTCAGCTACTTATGTTAGTGGTCTTACATAATTTTGTACCTGACTTATTTGACTCAGAAACAGGAGTGGCAACCACTTCCTAAACAACATGCCTCTGGAAACTCTATGAACTTTGATAAATGATAATAGTTATAGAAAGGCTTCAGGCCTTTTGTTCATAGGGTTGCTATAAGTCGTGCTCAATTTAGCAGCAATCAAGAACAACAACATTCTCCACAGTTTGGTGAGCTCTGGCGGCCTAGTGGCAAGAAGCTGCACTGCAATCCCACAGGCACGTGATTCAAATCCACCAGATGTTCTGCTGGAGAAGGAGAGACAATCTCCTCCTGTACCAGTCAGATCCGATTTGATGGCACACACATAAAACATAATAAAAATTTTTTTAAAATGTTAAAAAATTAAAAATGTCCTCCAGATACTTAAAGCTGTAAATGTACCACAAAGTGGCTAATAAGCCATGATATAGTTAAAAATTGCTCCTCTTTAGACAGGTTTGTAAGTAAAACCAAAGTCACTGCTGTCTAATCTGTTCTGACTCATGAAGACCCCGATACGTGCAGAGAATTGTATTCCATAGGGTTCCCAAGGCAGTAAGTGACCTCTCATGATCAGATATCTAGTTAATTCCAAGGCTCCATGTCATCACTTTCTTTTGACTAAACTTCCACCAAATACTGCATAAAACAGTACACTGCTGAAATAATATTCCAAGAAAACACACAGTTGCTGGTTAGCAGCATTTTGAATATCAAGACATGTTGAGAAATAGGAATTGACTGAAATGGCAATAGATAGTGAAGATGGCTTCCCCCCATGTCCCTCCTGTGGCTGAGGATATGTGATTGGCAGCTGTGGTAAACACATTCCAATCATTGGGCAAGCTATGACATAATACATTCAGCAATAGCTAAAAGCAAGAACTCTTACGAAGCAATCCCTGCTGAATGGCATAAAGGAGTGCTATGGTTATGTCTCCCCAAATTTTGTAAAAGAATTTAACAAGGACAACACAGATGGGCCAAGTGGATTAAACAGCATGCTGGAATCAAGGCAATCTCAAAGAAAGAATTTTCCACTGACATTGGTTATGAAAGATTCTTGGAACCTGAAGGCTTTCTTCATCCAGAATTTGCTAATTTGAACGCCACACAATCTACCTAAGAAGTAGTAGATGGAGCACTCCAGAATGATTTTACCAATGTCAAATAGTCTCCCTCCAACTGATAGCTCCCTCACAAAAATGGATATTCAGGAACTTTGAATGTTGATTTTATATGTCAAGGGGGAAATTCAACAAGTAAAAGAGTTTTAAAATAACCATATTTATTGCAAAGAAAATTCCAGTAAATACAGACTTCTATTAAGGAACTTTAATTTGCTTGGCTCCACAGTCAACACTCTTGGTACCAGTAGCCAGGAAATTAAAAGACGTATTGCCATGGGAAAGTCTGCTGCTAGGAACCTCTCCAAAGTACTGAAGAGCAACGGTGTCACTCTGGAGACTAAGGTGCGTCTGATACGGGCCATGGTCTTTGCTATCACTTGTTATGCATCAGAGAGTTGGACAATGACTAGGGGGGTTAGAAGGAGAATTGATGCCTTTGAGCTGTGGTGCTGGAGAAGAGTATTGGCCATGGACTGCTAGGAAAACAAACAGATTCATCCTGGAAAGGGTTAAAACGGATGGCTCCTTGGAGGCAAGGACTCTGAGGTTCCATCTGAAATACTTTGGACATGTCGTAAGGAGAGACCAGTCCTCAGAGGGGGACATCATGCTGGGGAGGGTGGAGGGACAGCGTAGGAGGGGAAGGCCCTCTATGAGGTGGATTGATTCAGTGACTGGGATAATTGGGATGGGAGTGTCAGAGACAGTGCGATTGGCACAGGACAGAGCTGAGTTTAGGGCTGTTGTACATAGGATTGCTGAGCCGCAAGCGACTCAACGGCACATAACAACAACAACAACAACAACATTAGGGAGCTCTGGTGAGCTAAGTGGTAAGAAGCTGCACTGCAATCCCCAGGCCTTCTGGTTGAAATCCACCAGCTGCTCCATGGGAGAAGGATGGATAATCTCGCCCACACAATTAAATTGCCTCGGAAAACCCACTGGAAGGTAACTATGAGTTGGTTTCAACTTGAGAGCACACAACAACCAAAATAAGCAAAGGTGGTCTTCACGGCATAATCCACAAGAAGTTTTTTGCTAACCTGAAGGCTATACCTCTCCGGTGGTTCACATCCACCTGTGACTGTAGGATAAACATAAGCAATATCCTCCCATACTGTTTACAACCTCAGAAACCCAACGGACCGTCAAACTTTGATTCCATGACAATAAAACCGATACACCATGCTCAACATATTCTACTATCTGCTGCCAAGGGCTTTTAGAAACAAGAAACTAGTAGTTTGAATTAACTCTAGATGCTTGTAATCTATTTCTTGTGGGGGTTTGTTTTAAAAGGGGATGTATAAAACTGCTGGAAATGTGGGGGGCAAAAGGTAGTGTTACATGTTGTTGCTGTTGTTACATGCCATGGAGTCACCTGTGACTCATAGCAACCCTATGTACAACAGCCCTACTCTGCCCTATCCTGTGCCGGTTTCACTGTCTCTGACACACCTACCCCATTACTGCAGTCATTGAATCAATTCATCTCATCGAGGATCTACCTCTCCTGTGCTGTCCCTCCACCCTCCTAAGCATGACATCCCTCTCCAAGGATTGGTCCCTCCTTGCAACATGTCCAAAGTATGTCAGATGAAGCTTCAGAATCCTTGCTTCCAAGGAGCAGCCTGGCTATACCCTCTCCAGGACAAATCTGTTTGTGTTCTTAGCAGCCCATGGTATATTCAATATTCTTCTCCAACCACAGTTTAAAGACATCAATTCTCCTTCTATCATCCCTAGTCATTGTCCAACTCTCTTATGCATAGCAAGTGATTGTAAAGACCATGGCCTGTATCAGATGCATCTTAGTCTCCAGACTGACACTGTTGCATTACCACAATAGTCTTCACCCAATGAGATGTCTTCCTGTTTCCATTTCTGAGCAGGTGTCACTGTCCCAGCACATGAGTACAAACAGAAAGCAGTGATGTCTGCTCCTAAGGAAAATGTTTTGACCACTCCTATATAGACTCTGACAGAAATTATTGGCAGTGCCAAGACCAAATAAAATCTCCATTAACTGACGTGATGTGGTTTGAATGGCCTGTTCCCAATCTGCTTTGTTTTTGTTATTGTTAATTGCCGTAGACTCAGAATCAACTAATAGCTGTCACTTCATAAGGTTTTCAGAAGCTATAAATTGCACAGGAGGAGACTGGCCATTTTTCTCTCTTAGAGCACCTGGTGGGTATGACCTGAGTGTCTTTGAGATCACAGTGCAACTCTTTATCACTAGGCCACCAGAGTTCCTCATGTACTTTTTAGAAGTAATACTAAATATCCCCCAGACTGTCAAAAGAATGGACGGATATATCTTAGAAAAAAGTGCAGTCAGAGTGCTCCTTGGAGGCAAAGATAATGAAGCTTTATCTCTCAAACTTTGGACATGTTGCAAGGTATTACTTGGAAAAGGGTATCATACTGAGAAAAGTGGAAAGTAAGCAAAAAGAAAGAAGATCCCCAATGAGATGGATTGATGCAGTGACTATTTCAATGGACTAAAGTGTGTCAATGATGTTATAAATGGCACAGGAAAGTCCAAGTCAAGATCGCTATGAGTTGTACTCCAAGAATTTAACAACAATAACAACTCCATTATGACCAACTCTCTTGTTATTCAACTTCACATTTACCATAGTATAATATCATCTATTTAACTATTTTTCTCATTAACAATATATATCTGGCAGTAACAAATGCCAAGGTACAAGGTAACAGTAACTGTGACTATGATGGTTAAGGTCATGTGTCCTCTTGTTTGGACCATGATTCTCAATAATTTGAAACTTACATAATGAGATAATGTGGCAATTATGTAATTACAAAAATTGCTAGTTAGGTAATGATGTAGTTTCACAATTGTATAATAATGAACATACAATGATGAATCTGCTAAAGTCAAAAATAAGGAGATATAATATTTTCTGGCAAGTATTACAGTCTGAAATAAACCAAATATACAATCAAGTTGCATTAATAGTAGTTGATGACTGGAATGCAAAAGCTGAAAACAAAGATTTGGCAATTCAAAACTACATTTTTAGTGACAGAAATGGGGGTGGAGATAACATGATAAAATTTTGTACAGTCAGTTATTTAGTCACTGTAAAGCTTTTTAAAAAATATAAACAACACCTGTATTTATGGACCTCATCTGACAGAAGACACAAGAATCAAATGGGTTTTTCTACAAAGATGGTGCCGAAAGTGAATAAGGAAGCCCCTGCCCCTCACAAAACTCAAGCTAAAGCAAAGGCATTAAAGGCCAAGAAGGCAGTCCTGAAGGGCGTCCACAGCCACAAAAAAATAAGACCTGCATGTCACCTACCTTCCAGTAGTCTAAGATGCTGAGACTCCAAAGGCAGCCCATATATCCCCAAAAGAACACCCCCAAGAGAAACAAGCTTGATCACTATGCCATCATCAAGTTTCCCCTGACCATTGAGTCAGCCATGAAGAAGATAGAAGATAACAACACACTTGTGTTCATTGTGGATGTCAAGGCCAACAAGCACCGAATCAAGCAAGCTATGAAGAAACTCTATGACATTGATGTGGCTAAAGTCAACACCTTAATTAAGCCTGATGGAGAGAAGAAGGCCTATGTTCCACTTGCTCCTGACTATGATGTTTTGGGTGTTGCAAAAAAAATTGGGATCATCTAAACTGAATCCAGCGGGATAATTCTAAATATAAATTTTTCTCACTATAAAAAAATAATCAAATGGACTACTCTATGGAAAGAGATGATAGAGAAGAACCACATCATTAGTCAGAATACTGCAGGAGACAATCGACTACTCAGACACAAGTTCAAGTTTAAGATGAGGACAATTAAACAGGTTCAGAAGGACCAATATTCATACAGTCTTGAGCTTATCCCACCAAAATGGCCTTAAGTGAGTAAGAAGTTGCACTGCCAACTCCAAACCAAGTGATTTAAGTCTACCACCTTCTCCAAGGGAGAAAGATAGGAAATCTCCTTCCATGACATTTACAGACTCTGAAAACTCACTGGAGGGTCAACTTCAGTTCTGACTTGAAAGCAATGAGTTAATATTTACATTGAAATTTTAAGAGCGTCTCACGAATTAATTTGGTACACTGAACACTAACAATGAAGGACAGAAAAATTGTGAGATGGAATCAAAGACATCATACATGAAGAAAGCAAAAGGTTGTTAAAAAGATAAGGAAAAAAGAAAAGAACAAAAGTCATGTAATAAAAGACTTTGAAACTTACTCTAAAGTATAGAGAAGCTAAAGTGAAAAGAAGAAACAATAAAGATAACTGAACAGTGGAATTAAAAGGTCAGCTTGAGACAAAGTAAAGTGTTATAAACTTGTTCCATTGGTTACAAGAACACAAAAGTTTTTGAGGTTATACCTCTTAGTAACTTTTGATACTTCAAACTTGTCTCTCTTTCTTACCCATTCCTCTGACTCTCTCATGCCAACTTCAGTTTGTGTGCTCAATACCCTACCTAGCCCAGAAAACTATAAGGTAATGTTGTTGTTGTTGATAGCCTTGGAGTTGAGCACGACTCATAGTGACCGTAAGAAGAAAAGGTCTGAAGCCCCTCTACAACTATCAACACTTATTAAAGTTCGCAGAGTTTCCAGAGGCATGTTATTTAGGAAATGGATGCCACTCTTGCTTCCAAACCTGTCATAGTATGTTATTGTTAGGTGCCATTGAATAACCTGCAATGTATAGTGACAGCTCTGAACCCTTCTCTGTCTTGAGCCAGGCTCACTAATTCTGACACACCAACCCTCATTGCACCAGTTACTGTATCAATCAGTCTTATCCTGGGTCTTCCTCTCCTGCGCTGTCCATCCACCTCAGTCTAGAGAATGATCCAGACCATAGTCTTTTCAATTGCTTGCTATGCATGAGAGCTTGACAATGACGAGGGATGATAGAAATGATAGAAAGAAAATTGATGCCTTTGAGCTGTGGTGATGGAAAAGAGTGTTGAATATACCATGGACTGCCAGGATAACAAACAGTTTCATCCTAAAGAGGGTGAAGCGAGGCCGCTTCTTAGAGGCAAGGGTTCTGAGATCTCATCTGACATTCTTTGTGCATGTTGCAAGAAAGGACCAGTCATTGGAGAGGGAATCATGTTTGGAAAGGCAGAGGGATGGAGAAAGAGAGGGAAATCATCGATGAGATAAATTGATACAGTGACTGGGGTAACGGGGGTAGGTGTGTCAGAGACGATGAAGTTGGCACTGGATAGAGCAGGTTTCAGGGCTCTTGTACACAGGGTTGCTATAAGTTGCAAATGACTCAAGAGCACATAACAACAATAACAAGTTGCATATGTTACCAGGAGGAATCTGACCCTGGAGAAGGGCATCATGCTCAGTAAAGCACAAAATCCACAAAATAAAATCGAGATGGACTGATGCTGTGGCTGCAATAAGAAGCTCATGTGTGGCAATGATTTTGAGGCTGATGCAGGACAGGGAGTGTTTCCCTCTCTTAGAGTTGTTGGTAATCAGAACTGACTTAATGATGACTCCTAACAGCCAAAACAGCGGAGATGAATATTTCTTTCACTTTAGAACAAATCCTCTATTACTGTCATTGATATATAGGTTTACTTTAGCTTAGTTCAGTTTAGTTTAGTTTAGTTCTGAACAGAAAAAGGAAGCATGGCAAATCAATGCTCTTTTTCAATCAAGCAAATATTTAATAACTATTTGCTTATGACTAGTTTTGTGCTTTTGTTATTGGAACGGACCTATTGCTGATTCTCCAGTGGGTTTTTAGAGGAAGTAAATAGCACGAGAGGAGATTGCCCACCCTTCTTCTGTGGAGCAGCTGGTGAATTGGAGCCATGTGTCTTTGGAAATGCAGTGCAACTTCTTACCACTAGGCCACCAAAGCTCCCCTACTTTTGTACTAAAGGAGTCTAAATCTAAGCCATGGTCACTGTCTTCATGGATACTGCAATATAGTTAAGAAGGTATAAAACTCTGTGCCCACAAAAATTTTTAATTTAAGAAGCAGGCAGGTCAAGGTGGGTGTCATCTGACATTTCAGACTTTTTGTGGGTGCACATCTGTTTCTCAGCTGATACCGTTTGCTGCTGCTGCCAGCTACATTCACTCTTGGTTTTCCATGACCCTAACTCAGCTAAGGAAAGAGATGTCATCCATGTTGTTTTCAAAATACAAATAGATCCTAGAGATGATGAAACTAAGTTGTTCCTTGGAGGGAAGGATTTTGAAACTCCATTTCACATACTTTAGGCACGTTGTCACAAGGGACAGTCCTTGGAGAAGGACACAATGATTAGAAAGGTGCAGGATCAATGCAGGAGAGGAAGACTCTGGATGATATGAATGGACACAGTGACTGTGGCAGTTGTATCAGATGTGTCAGAGATGGTGAAGTTGGCTCAGGATAGGGCAAGGTTCAGAGCCATTGTCCATAGGGTCACTATGAGCTGTTGATGACACATAACAACAATAACTCCGGTGGGTACTCTGATAATTTGCGAGGTCATATACCCCATCTTTACTTTCATTGTGCAAGCATAATGCTAGAGACATTGGGTTTGTATAGTTTTCAACCTGGTCCAAATCTAAGAAGATTAAGCTGGAAGTTAGTACCCCACGCTGTACTTAAACCTCTCCTTACCATTGATGATTACCTACAGTCCTTAGACTGAGTTGTGCACTTTCCCTTTTCCTTCCTTTCCTTTTTGCCTTGGTCCCGGTGCAAAAGATTTCATGAGCTGTCCACAAAAAACATCCATGTTTGACTGACAGCCGAGATCTTCATCCTGAAATATGCATGGAAAATAAGCTGCTGTAAGGTCTGTTCCAATCCATGGTAACCCCATGTGTGCTCAGTTGGATTTGTAATAGCCAATTTTTTTAAGTAGATTACCAGGCCTTTTTTCTGGAGGTGCTTCCAGATGGATTAGAATTTCTAGCATTTTCATTTAGTAGCCAAGCACATTAATTGTTTGCACCACCCAGGGACTTTGGAAGAGTAATTATAATAGTTCTTAAAGCTTAAAGCCTTTCCACTATCATTGCTTTCCTGTTTACCCAGCCTTATTTACCTTTACTAGTTGATTGTGTCTTTATCGTCTCTGAAGGGCGCTCTGACAGCATAGTCTGTAGTGAGGGATGCTGCTGACCCAAAGTCCTACTGCCTCCCTGGTGGTTTAAAGCACCATGAACTCTGCAGGAGAAAGAAGAGCAAACTGGAAAACCAGGAAGAGGAACTCAGAAACCAACTGGAAGGTCAGTCATGCGTCTGAGTTTTACATTGTTCCTGAAATAGATCACCCTCTTTCCTACCTCTATTCCTTTGCCTGACTAATCCATACCCAGAGCATATTTTTTACTTTTCTGCTCATTCTTCCTAGTCTTCAAGTCTTCTTTCAAATCCTATTTATTCTCATTTTCTCCAACTATTCCCAACCATGTATGTTCACCTTGTATCTCCTATATCTCCTTCACCTACTATTTTTTGTTCTGTGTCTTATATCTTTCTCTAAAATGGAAAGTTCCATAAGTGAAGTTTCTTACAGTGTGCATATTTAACATTATTGTTGTTGCTGTATGCTATCGAGTCAGAACAGACTCACAGCTGACCCTCCAGTGAGATTCTCTTTCTAGTTAAAAGGAATTGCTGTGTGTCTAAATGGGTCAAATAGGGAAGGACTTGAATATGAAAGACTAAGACAAAAGAACTGTTCCTGGAAGTTAACTTCTGAGCCACTCTTGGACCAGAATATTGTCTGCCTCATTTCAGCTTGAAACCCATGTGATAAATGGCATCTTCTAAAGGTCCAACATCAACAAGCTATTCCTCCTGTAAATTTTTCCAGTTCCTGGGAGCTGAGGGACAGGAGGATGAGACTGGGTCCCACTGACAGTGACTAGTGATAACACTTTTCACTTACCAATAAGACCAAACACGCAAAGATGCCATACTCTGGTTCCACAAGTCCCACAGAGAAACTTCTACACTGAGCTGGTCTGTTCCCACCAGCCTCAGTTGCCTCAAGAGCTCCCCAGCATCTGTCACAACTTCTGGACCTAAAGAACTGTCGCAATGTTATCAACTAATCGACTCAGGCAGTAATGCTTCTTTCTCCTATTTCAAACTTGCTCAGGGGAGCTCCACAGAAAAACTGGGAAATTTCAAGAAATTTCTTATCTTCCTCTTATCTTTCCTCTCTTGCCCTCCCCAAACCATACTTGCACTCTCATATGCTCTCTCACATTCTTTTTTTTCTCTCTCTCTCTCACACACACACACACCACTCACACACCACTCACACACACTCATGGTTGGAAGGCTGTCTAGACAGTCACAGGGCTACCCACAACCAACCATTTTACTGTGTCATCTAGGTTTGTGGGTAAGCCACTCTCAGAGAATTAGTAGTGTTTGTCCGAGATTCTAGTCCTCTGGGTCACCACATCAGACAGACCATGTGTGTGCCTTCGAAAGCAGTGGTTCTGAGTCTCAACCACACATTAGGATAACCTGGGAGAATTTATGAACAAGTGACTGGCTTCATCGTAGAGATCCTGATGTAACCAGTTTTTACAATGCTCAGAGATGAGTGTCGGTTATACGTTCCCCAGGATACTAACATGCATGGCCCAGGTTAAGAATCTGGAGGTGGAAACAATTTTCAGGACCCCAGTCTCCTTCTCCAAATGGCTCCACAGCCTCTATGTAATGCATATTCACAAATAGATCTGAAGAAAGTAAAATGGCTTTGTCATTCCTCAAAAGTATCTTCATCCAACTTCTACCTACTAGTTTCAACCATTCTCCTTTCAATAATAGCGAAAAATTATATAAAAATTTTTTTTCTGAGAAAAATTGTTTTCCCTCAACAGGAAGACAGAGATGATACTAATGTATTAAATACTAATGAGGAGGGGGAGCAATCATACTGAAAGATATCCAGAAGCCCTGGTGGTGCAGTTGTTGAGGTGAACAGCTACTAACTAAAAGATTGGAACACAGTTCTACTCTGTTAGGCTCATGATGAGTTAGAATTGACTTCAAAGTATCCCACAGAGGACATCAGAGAGTGTTCATCATAGACCTTCCAATTAATTCTTTTCTAGATCCAAAGCTGGAGAAGAGTATTGAATGTTCCATGAACTGCCAAGAAAACAAACAAATCCATCCTGGAGAGGGTTAAACCAGGCTACTCCTTGGAGGCAAGGATTCTGGGGCTTCGTCTGACATACTTTGGACATGTTGTAAGGAGAGACAGGTCCTTGGAGAGGGACATCATGCTGGGTAGAGTAGAGGGACAGCACAGGAGGGGAAGACCCTCTATGAGGTGGATTGATTCGGTGACTGGGGTAATTGGGATGGGTGTGTCAGAGGCAGTGCGACTGGCACAGGATAGAGCAGGGTTTAGGGCTGTTGTACATAGGGTCACTATGAGTCACAAATGACACAACAGCACATAACAACAACAGATCCAAAGCAAGAAGAGTCATATCCTTCCTATATTTATGGCATCCTAGGCTCTTTCATGAATCCCTGGTGTAAAATATGGTAAGCTGTCAACCAAAAGTTTGGCAGTTCAAACGCAGCAATCATTCTGCAGAGAAAGACAAGGCAGTCTGCTCTAGTAAAGACACCCAGTGGGGGGTGGTCATAGGTTGGAGTCCACTTGAGTGGGTTTAGCTTTGGGGGTTTCTGGTAGACTGTTTTCATGACCATGAAGTATATAAAACTATCTGGAAAGTCTGGAAAGACTTCTTTTATCACAAGAAAGGAGCAAATAATTTGCCCTAAAGTTTCTCGTAAGTAACACTTGTATGCCTTGCATTCTCGTAACCTAGCTGCAGCTGAGGACAAGGGCAGTTTATCAGATTTTCCTCTCCCTCATAAATTGGACTCTTTCAGCATCTCCAATTTAATTACAGAGAGAAACTGTAAACCATCCAGCAGAGTGCATGAAGAGAAGTAGCCATCCTCTTTATTTATGAGTGTTCTAAACAAAAAAGCTGGCAACCATGAGTGCAGATGATGGAGCCCAGGACCCACCAGCAGGGGGTAAAAACACAATTTCCATATGTTATAACAGGACTTTTTGGCTTTGTCTTTCACTCCCTCTGCCAAAACTCACGTCCCTTCTTAGGGTAATGCTTAAATAATTCTGGGAACCTTTGGAGAGATACAGGACTAATTGTGTATTTGTCATGTATTCATTCCATTCCCTTTCCTGCTCAGGCCCATTCGGGTGATATCACTTGTCTCAAATCTAAAGTTGTGAGTTATGCCGTTATCACCTGCCAAAGACGACAGCACAGCTGCCCACATGGCAGGCCTACTCCAAGAGTGCCATGGCCACATTTCAAAGGCTCAGGCTTTATTCCTGGGGTAGCTGCTGTTAGACAGCTGCTGATGAATTAAGCAGGCAACATCCAGAGCGATTTGAGGCGATTGACCTCTCCTTAGGCTTCTCATTAGATTCTCCTTTCCCTAGAATGTAAACATAGCTTCGTAAAATCTGAACCATGAAAAGATTATGCTTAAAAGGCAGTTGTTGTTAGTTGCTGTCTAGGAGACATCAGGCTTAATAACGTGAAAAAGAGAAAGACCCACACTGAGATTAATTGACTGCAACAATCCACGTCAGCACAGCAGAGATGGTGAGGGTGGTACAGGGGTTGGCAAGATAGCTTACTTAATCAGAAGCTGCTACTGAGTTGACAGCACCTAAAAACCATAGCAGATCACGGTGACCTCAAATGTTACAAAGCAAAACTGTTTCATGGGGGTTTCTTAGCTGTAATCTTCACAGAAAGAGATGTTGAGGCTTATCTTTTGCAGCACTAATGGGTAGATTCAAACTTCCAACCTTTAGGCTTGTAGTTGTTCACAAACAATTGTTGTTGGGTGCCATCACGTTGTCTACAACTCCTCATGTCTCTATGAAAAGATCTTCACCTTGCGCTATCCTGCACGATCCTCACTGTCTCCAACCAAGCTCAAGTTCATTGTTAGTCACTGTGTCAATCCACCTAGTTGAGGGTCTTCCAGCATGATGTCTTCATGAAGGACTGGCCCTTGCCAGTAACGTGCCCAAAGGATGTGAGAAGAAATTTCACCATCCTTGCCTCTAAGGAGCACCTTGGTTACACCTATTCCATCCCAGACATCTTTTTATAGTCTATTGCATAGTCAACATACTTAATCAACATCACAATTCAAAGCCATCAATTCTTCTTCTGTCATCATTATTCATTTTCTAACTTTCAGATGAATAGGAAGCAATTGAAAATACTATGGTTGGTATCAGGCACACTTTTGTCTCTAAACGAACATCCTTGCTTTTTAGCTCTTTGGAGAGAACCTTGAGAGCAGATTTTTCCCAATGCAACATAGCTTCCAATTGTGTATCCAAGTAAGATGAAATTATTGACAACCTTAATCTTTTCTCTATTATGATGTTGCCTACTGTTCAGTGGTGAAGATTTTGTTTTCTTGCCACTGAGATGCAATTCATATTGAAGCTTGTAGTGTTTGATCATTTGCAGTAAGTCTTCAAGCCTTCTTTGCTTTCCATAAATAAAACTGTGTCATTTGCATAATGTAGGTTATTTATTAGTCTTATCATCCTCCTATCCTGATGTTATATTCTTCTTCACATAGGCCTGTTTCTAAAATTATTTGCTCAGCTTACAGATTGACTAAGTATATATTTCAAGCTGTACTCAGAAGAGGTTGTGACACAAAGATTATTATTCCTGATGTCAAATGGATCTTAGCTGAAAGCAGAGAATATCTGAAAGATGTTTACTTGTGCTTTACTGACTATACAAAGACCTTTAATAACAAATTATAGATAATACTGAGAAGAACGAAACTCCTAGAACACTTAGCTATGTTCAAGAGATACCTATAACGGGAGCTCTGGTAGCCTAGTGGCAAGAAGCTGTGCTGCAATCCCAAAGACTCATGGTTCAAATCCACCAGATGTTCCATTGGAGAAGGAAGGACAACCTCCTTGTGTGCCAGTTGGATCTAAATAGGTGGTACACGACAAGGGGGAAAAAAGAGATACTGATACCTAGATCAGGAAGCAGTTGTCCAAACAGAACAAAGAAATACTGCATAGTTTAAAATCAGGAATTGTACGTGTCACTGTTGCATCGTTTCTCCTATCCTTGTGCCACTGAGGGACCTTAAAAGATATTTACTCTATTTCAAACCTCCCCTCCTGACTTGCTTTTGACCCATTCTCTTTGAATGAAGTATGTTTCTCTGAGTTTTCTCTTATGAAATTATTTACTGACAATTCTTCATTTCATTTATTCCCATCCCCTACCAAGTGTTCTAAACACTCATTCATTTGGGGATACTGAAAAAAAAAAAATCAAACACAAAAACTCATAGCCATGGAGTCAATTCCAACCCACAGCGACCCTTCATCCAGGAGGGATTCTTAGTTTTCACATATTTACAGGAGAAGACACTGCTCATCTCCTAAGGGATAGGTGATCTTTTAGTTAGCAACCCAAGGCCACCAGGCCTCCTTATTAATGAGGATACAACTACTGCCTAGACAAAAGCAGTCCTCTCCTCAGGCAGAGGGCAGACGTGCTCGGCAGGAAGTTCACGATGCTGTGCTGAGAGCATAGTGCTGTCCATGAATTCAAAGAAACAGTCTCAAAGGAAAGAAAGGGTCTCAGGACTAAAACAAAAGAAGTTAACAAAGTAGAGCTTGAGCTACAAACAGAGAGAGTTGAGGGAAGAATGGGAGAAAGAAGAGATGACTCTACATGTAAAGGGAATTATAAACAAAACCTTAGTGATTACAGAGTTACACTGCCAACCCAAGAACTGGCAGTGCCCAGCTTGTGGGCACTGTCCTCCCAAGTAACTTATGTTGTTGTTGTTATGTGCTGTTGAGTCACTTGTGACTCATAGCGACCCTATTTATAAGAGGTCTAAACCCTGCTCTATCCTGTGCCAACCTCACTGTCTCTGACACACCTAATCCCATTACCCCAATTACTGAATCAGTCTATTTCGTCGAGGGCCTTCCTCTCCTGCACTGTCCCTCCATTCTCACAAACATGATGTCCTTCTCCAAGGACTGGTTCCTCCTTGCAACATGCTCAAAGTATGTCAAATGAAGCTTCAGAATCCTTGACTCCAAGGAGCATTCTGGCTTCACCCTCTCCAGAACAAACCTGTTTGTTCTCCTAGCAGCCCATGGTATATTCAATACTCTTCTCCAACACCACAGCTCAAAGACATCAATTCTCTTTCTATCATCCCTATTCACTGTCCAACTCTCCGATGCATAGCATGCAATTGCGACAACTATGGCCCAGATCAGGCGCACCTTAGTCTACAGTCTGACATTGTTGCTCTTCAGTACTCTGGAGAGATCCCTGACAGGTGACTTTCCCAATGCAATTTGTCTCTTGATAGCCTCTGAAAATCTACTGAAGGGTCAGTTACAAGTTAGTTTCAACTTGACTACAGTGAGCTTGAGGCTTAGAAGGGAGCTGTGGTAACATAGTCCATAGTAAGTTATATTGCTAAACAACAGGCTGTATCATCAGTGGCCTGGACCCACTAGCAGCTGCTCAGGAGAAGGATGGGCAGTCTCCTCCCATTGTGATTCATAGCCTCGGAAACTGGGTGGAGGGTCACTAGAGTGAGAACTGACTCAAAGCCACTAGTGAATATGACTTTTTGAAAGGTTAAAAAGAATGGAAAATCCAGAGATAATCCCAAAGTCTCACTTCTGTCAGGTGTTTTAGCTTTCTGCACCAACAATCGGTTATTACAAAGGAGAGAGAATGGTTGGTTAAGATTGATCTCCTAAATTTTTCCTTGAGAAAGTTTTAATTAAGTAGGAAAAAGTTCTGGAAGCAGAAAGTCAGGTGAAAATAAGATTGCCTGATAAAGTACAGAATGTCCAGTCAAACTGGACTTCAAATAAATGACTAATAATTTTTTAGTACAAGTTAAGTCCCAAATACTGCATGAGGCAGACTTACACTAAAACATTATTTGCTGTTGATCTGGAATTCTAAGTAAACTAGGTGTTCTTGGTTTGTACTTGCAATATCTGGCAATCCATGGTTATGAAAATGACCACAAACTTGGTCATATTCACTGGAAAATCAACTGGAAAAAGAAGAGATAAGATTGTAAAAGCAGACATCCATGGTAAAAACATAAAAATCCAACTCACTGAAAAGCACATATACACTCAGAGGCCAAGCAAAGTTCCTTCTCTGAATGCTAAATAACTGAAATCCATGGAGAATGATCCGCAATAGCAAGTAGAAAGTTCACTGCCAGGTCGTTTCATATGAGCGAGACTGCAGAGTAAGGTGCCAGAGACCAAATTACTGAGTCACCAGAAACAATCAGCTCGTGCTGTGATAACAACAGAGAAGAGCTTTGGACAGAGCCAGGCAACCCCAGGTCCCAGACAGCCACAGTGCTGGCTGCATAGTAATTTTGGAGAACTCTGCCAGGTGGGAGCATGTCTAAATACATGTGTGTTGCTATTAAGTTTTTTAAATTATTTTTTTTATTTTCTATTCGTTTATTTACAAAATTCAAATACATTGTTTTCAAGAACAAATTCTTTCCATTTCCCTCACCCTGCCCCCATCAAATTGTACAACCCCAAGATTAATCCCTCCTCTCCCTGCACATTCTCATCCTTCTGCATCCAACCTCTCCCACCCTTCTTGGATCCTCATACTCATTCTATAATAATGGTTTTATACAATATTTATCCTTTGGGACTGAGTTAGTTCACTCAGCATAATGTTCTCCAGTCCCTCCCAAGTTAGGTAACAATTTATTAAGTTATTGCTCCTGCCTGCTTCATAATATTCCATAGTGTGAATGTACCGAATTTCTCAATCCATTCATTTGTGATTGGACATTCGGGCTGTTTCCAGGTTCTTGCGATGGTGAAGAATGCTGCTATGAACATTGGTGTACAAATCTCCATTTGTGCCTCAATTCTCATATTCTCAGGATATATTCCAAGTAGTGGAATAGCTGGGTCATATAAAATTTCTGTCTTCAGCTTTTTAATGAAGCACCAAACTGCGTTCCAGAGTGGTTGTATCATTTTATACCGTTTTACAATCCACCAACAACGCTATTTTCTTTTTCTTCTGATGTCCTTTTATATTGGCCAGTTGTTGAGCCTTTCTCCCCCAACATCCCACTGTCAGTTCGTCATACTGTGGGGGCTTGCATGTGAATATGATACTAGAAGCTGTGCCACAGGTGTTTCACATGCCAGCAGGGTCATTCAGGACAAGTTTCAGTGGAGCTTCCAGTAGAACAAAGATTAGGAGAAAAATGCTGGCAGTCCACTTTCTGAACACAAAGCAATAAAAGCTGTAAGGATGACAAGAGAATACTGTCCAATACAGTGTTGGAAGATAAGCCCCCTGCTTTGGAATGGATTCAGAACATACAGTAGCAACACAGAGAACATACAGTAGCCCACAATGATTGTGAGAATGGTACAAGACCAAGCAGCATTATATTTCATTGTGCATGAATTCTGAGCCAGTGGAACAGTCTGTGCCTCACAGGGAGACAAGGTAAGAAGCAGTGTACCCAAAGAAATAGGGAAGATTAAGGTAGAAGGAAATAAGCAAACAAAACACATCAGGAAGAGGTCAGGGGAAAGGGGGATAAGGGCAAGGGCAGAGGGGCTGCTGCTTTCTTAGTTTCAGTCTAAAGATTATTAGTGTCTGAAAAAGAAATTGAGTGATAAGGAAAATGTCACAAATCTAAAAGACTGAAGTATCTGGACCTTTAATTTCTTCATGGAGCTATGTGTGAGAGGAGAGGGGAGAACTTTAAGAGATTAATATGACAGAAATGAGGGAAAGATTGAAGAAAGAATATTTTTCTTCTGTTGCAATTTTTAAAATTATTTGCCCTTAAGTGGAAATGCACTAAATTTGAAGACAGATGAGAACAAAACCAATAAAGGTCATAAAATTGTACAGAACACCAGATGTTGAGACTCTGACCAAACCAGACTTCTTCTTTAATCTCTAAAAGATGAGAGAGAGAGAGCATAAGAGAGTCAAAAAAGAAAAACAAGAAGCATTTGAAGTGACAACACACACATGCACAGTCCCAGATCCCAAATCTGTCACACACACACACACACACACACACACACCCCAAGGGACCACTGTTCATGGTTTCTCATCCCCAAGGCTTCTGTTCCAGACACATGAGCTTCCACAATGACCTAGTGAGTTTTGCCCTTCATGTTCACTTCTAATCAGAAATTATCATTTGGTGTTATTTTTAACCATTCAAAGTTAACCCTTCTTCCAATTCCTTGTTCTCTTCAATCTAACCTACTCCAATAAAGAAAAATGTATTCATTTTGGGGTTCCAGTTTAGGAAGGAACTCCTGATTTCTACATGCAGACAGAGAACAACAAAGGGGACCATGCAGATGGGTCTTTCCATCACATTCTTTATATTTTGTTAAAATAAAAACAAGGTTTTGCTTGTGAAGTTCCTGTGGTAATCAGAATGTTATCTTATAGATGCAAACTTTTAATTTTTACAATTAGAAAGTAGCATTTTTTCCGGAGACATTAAGGAAAATAAAATAAAGAAAAGGGGAAAGGAAGCTGTGCTTGGTATGTAACAGGAAGTCTGATGGGATAGTCTGTAGGAAGCTGGGGTGAAAACCCAAAGGCAGAATGTTTTTGATGGTTCAAATCAACCTATAATTCCTTTAGAAAAAGATGGGCAGTCTCCACCTGTGTTATTTGTAGCCTCTGAAAACTCACTGGAGGGTCAGTTACCAGTCAGTTCTAACTCATCAATAATGAGTTGAATTTGAGTAATATTGAATAAAGGTGAGACTATTTTTTCATTGCTTAAAAGGAATATATATGATTAAGTATTATTTGTATGATAACAGCCCAGAATAAGCTGCATAGTAAAGTGGACTGGGGTGGGGGTGGGGAATTGTACACAATGAAAGAATTTTTTTTTTCCAAGAGAAAAGCTAACTGGGTGGGAGGGAGCAGAATATGCAATGATGAATGAATGGAAATCCAAGTTCTCTATAAACTTTCATCAAAATTTCAGTTTAAAAAATTCCCAATGGATATTATAATAGAATGTAGTGAATGAAAGCTGCTATGCAAAGTAAGCATGGTCTCAATAAAATAGGTGGCCACTTCCTATCCCTTTTGAAAAAAATGAATAATTTTCTTGTTTCAAAACAGTAACAAAAATTTGAAAAACAAAAGCACCAAAAAAAATTTAAATCACCTATAGTCTACCACTTCCTAGCAGTCCATGGTACCCTCAATACTCCTCTCCAGCACCACAGCTCAAAAACATCAATTCTCCTTCTATCCTCTTTAGTCATTGTCCAACTCTCTGATGCATAAAAAGTGATTGCAAAGATCATAGCCTATATCAGACTGACCTTAGTCTCCAGAGTGACACCATTGCTCTTCAGTACTTTGGAAAGCTCCCTAAT
>NW_006399835.1:12726715-12728658 GCF_000299155.1 Elephantulus edwardii | reverse complement strand
TGATAGATCTTCCCCCAATCTTGATCCCACATTTCTCCTCATAGAGCCCAGCCTCCCGAATAATCTGTTCCATATACAGGTTGAAAAGGTATGAAGATAGGACACATCCCTGGCATATGCCCTTCCCAATTTTGAAGCATACAGTGTTTTCTTGTTCTGTTCTGACGACTGCCTCTTGGTCCAAGTATAGGTTTCTCATTAGCATGACCAAGTGTTCTGGATTCCCATTCTTCTCAGAGTCAGCCACAGTTTGTTGTGATCCACACAGTCAAATGCCTTTGCATAATCAATGAAACACAGATATACATTCCTCTGGTATTCCCTACTTTCGGCTAAGATCCATCTAACATTAGTTACAATATCCCTAGTATCATGACCCCTTCTAAACCCAGTCTGGACTTCTGGTAGTTCTCTGCTGATGTGCTGTTCCAGTCGTTTTTGGATAATCTTCAGTAGAATCTTGCTTGCGTGCTGCTAGGAAAACAAACAGACTCATCCTGGGAAGGCTTAAACCGGGCGGCTCCTTGGAGGCAAGGATTCTGAGGCTCCATCTAACAGTCTTTGGACATGTTGCCAGTAGGGACAGGTCCTTGGAGAGGGACATCATGCTTTGGAGGGTGGAGGGACAGTGCAGGAGGGAAAGGCCCTCTATGAGGTGGATTGATTCAGTGATGGGGGTAATTAGGATGGGTGTATCGGAGACAGTGTGAATGGCACAGGACAGAGCAGAGTTTAGGGCTGTTGTACATAAAGTAGCTGTGAGTCACAAGTGACTCGATGGCACATAACAACAACAACAGCGTAGTCTACCACTTAGATTTAACCAGGTGATTAAGTGGTAAGAAACTGCACTGCGGTCCCTAAGGCATGTAGTTCAAATCAGCTGCTCTGTGGGAGAAGTATGGGCAACCTCACCCCATGCAATTAACTGCCTCTGGAAATCTGCTGAAGATTCAGTGATGAGCTGGTTCCAACTTGATGGCACACAACAAGAACATACCGAGACCAAGGAGCTATTGTCTGAACGGAGCAAGGGAACACTGTATAGTTTAAAATTGGGGAAGGTAAACACAACATCAGGGTTGCATGCTTTATTCATATCTATTCAATCTGCATGCTACCAAATCATCCAAGAATGGTTCTTCTATGAAGAAGAATGTGGCATCAGGATAGGACAAAGGCTCATCAACAACCCATGCTATGCAATTGAAAATCTTGCTAGCTGAAAGTAAGGAGGAATTTAAAGACTTACTGCAGAGGATGAAAGACTTCAATATGGATTACATCTCAAGAAGGCAAAAATTCTCACCAATGGACTGATAAGCAACATCATGATAGAGGTAGAAAAGCTGGAAATTACCAACTATTTCATCTTACTTAGATTCACAATCAACACCATTGGTACCAGCAGTCAAGAGATCAGGAGATGTATTGCATTGGACAAGTCTGATGTTAGGGACCTCTCCAAATCACTGAGGAGCAATGATGTCAGTTTGAAGACTACAATGCACCTGATTCATGATCTTTTCTATCATTTGCTATGCATTTGAGAGCTAAATAATGAATAAGGATGGCAGAAGAATTAATGTCTGTGAGCTAAGGTGTTGGGGAAGAGTACTGACTATCCCATGGAATTCACTAAGAATGCACAAATTTGTCTTGGAGAAAGAATAGGCAGAATGCTCCTTAAAGGTAACAATGACAAAGCCTCATCTCACATACTTTGAATACGTCACTGGGAGAGGCTGTCCTTGGAGAGGAGAGGGTCAGCAAAAGAGAGGAACACTCATCAAGATGGAATGACACGAGAGACATTGTGGTGAGCTGCGGGAGCAGTGAACCACTTAAAGCAGGGCCATTATGGCCTTCCACAGACTTCGGCTTATTGATAATTGAACACTTAAACAGTTGATGACTGGCCCTCAGTGAAGATCGAGGCTCAA
>NW_006399835.1:12721406-12723480 GCF_000299155.1 Elephantulus edwardii | reverse complement strand
ATAACAAGTTGTGGCTATACTGAGAAGAATGGGAATCCCAGTGCCCTTAATCATGCTCATGCAAAACTTATACCTGGACCAGGAAGCTGTTGTGTGAATAGAGCAGGGAAATACAACATGGTTTAAAATTAAGAAAGGAGTGTGTCAGAGGTGTATTCTCTCTACATACTTATTTAAACTGTATGCTAAGCAAATTATGTGAGAAGCTACACTCTATGAACAGGAGTGTGGCATTAGGATCAGAAGGAGACTCATCAATAACTTGTGTTATGCAGATGACACAACTGTGCTTGCTGAAAGTGAGGAGGACTTGAAGCACTTGTTGCAGAAGGTCAAGAAATGCAGCCTTTGGTATGGATTGCATCTGAATATAAAAAAAAACCAAAGATTCTTACTACTGGACAGATAGGCAACATCATGATAGCTGGAGAAGATTGTCCACAATTTCATCTCCCTTGGATTCACAATTAACACACTTGGTACCAGCAGTCAGGAAATAGGAAGATAACATGCACTTGGGAAATCCGCAGTTAGGGACCTCTCCAAATTATTGAGGAATAATGATATCAGTTTGAATATTAAGGTCTGTGTGATTCCGGCTATGGTCTTTCCAATCACTTGCTATGCATCTGAGAGCTGGACAATGAATAAGAATGACAGAAGTAGAATTGATACCTTTGACCTGTGGTGTTGGAGAAGAGCACTGAACATCTCATGGACTACCAAAAGAACAATCAAATATGTCTTGGAGAGGGTGCAGCCAGAGTGCTCTTTGGAGGCAAGAAGGAGGAGGCTTCGCCTCACATAGTTTGGACATGTTGCTAAGAAGGGGCTATTCTTTAGTGAGGGACATGAAACTAGAAAGAGTGGAGGGTCAATGAGGGAGAGAAAGACCCTTGACAAGGTGGATTGGCATGATAACTACTGGAATGGGCTCTACTGTATCAGGAAGTATGAGGATGGCAGAGGATAGGATAGAGTTTAGATCTGTTATTCATAGGGCCACTAAGAGTCTTACTCAACAGCACCTAATCATAACAACATCAGAAAGAAAAGCTAATCAGAAATTCAATAGTTTTCCTCTTCTTACTTTTTACCTTTTGTTTTTTGCAAGACATAATTACAATACTTTCCTATGTATTTTTTAAAAAATATATTCTGTTGTGATTTTAATGAAAATTTACATTAAGTTTGGGTTTTCATTCATTCATTGATGCACTTTCCCCTCCTTTTCCTCAATTCCCCTTCTAATTCATTTTGTAATGCACTCATTGTTCCAGATTGTTGTCATACATATAATGCCTAATCATATATTCCATTCAGACAGTTCTTTCTCCATCTGTTTCAGTGCAGTGTTCATTATCCATCCATTCTTTCCTGCTCTCTACCTACTCCATGTCAATACCATTTTATAACAGCCTTCTTATGCAATATTTACCCTTTGTGACTGAGATATTTTAACTCTAGAATCAATCCCTAATCTACACCATGAACAGACTTCCAGGCATAACAAAAAAAAATAAAGAAACAAACAAAAAATAAACCCAATAAACAATCAAAACAAACCTACTATCAGGAGAGGACAAAATAGATGAATGGATATTTTCAAAATCAAATCCCTGTGCACATCAAAAAACTTCTCCAACAATGTAAAAAGGAGACTCTGAATCTTGTACTGGAATGCCAAGAAGCCAAAGCAAAAGGAAGAAATCAAGAATTTAAAGAGCCGAACCAAAGATTTCAAAGAACTGAATGGGAAGACAATGCAAAGTATTATAATGAAATGTGCAAAGGGCTGGAGTCAGAAAATCAAAAGCGATGAAATCACTTGACATTTCTTAAGCTGAAGGAACTGAAGAAAAAATTCAAGCCTTGAGTTGCAATTCTTTTAAAAAAAAGAGTGTGTGTGTGTGTGTGTGTGTGTGTGTGTGTACCATCAAATTGGATCAAACTGGTACAGGAAGAGATTGCCCCTCCTTCAGCAGAGCATCTGGTGGATTCAAACCACAATCCTCTGACATTGCAGTGCAACTTCTTGCCACTAGGCCACCAGAGCTCAAGTGGCAGTTCTTAA
>NW_006399835.1:12716409-12720046 GCF_000299155.1 Elephantulus edwardii | reverse complement strand
AGGATTCTGAAGCTTCATCTGACATACTTTGGGCATGTTGCAAGGAGGGACTGGTCCTTGGAGAGGGACATCATGTTTGGCAGAGTGGAGGGACGGCGGAGGAGAGAAAGACCTTCAATGAGATGGATCGATTCTTTGACTGGAGTGGTGGAAATGAATGCATTTGAAATGGTTAGGTTGACACAGGATAGAACGGCGTTTAGAGCTCTTGTACATAGGGTCGCTATGAGTCACAAGCGACTTGATGGCACATAACAACAACATATTCCTAACAGTGTTACAACAAACAAGCCCCTAGGAATTGGCAGTATATCAACTGACATATTTCAACAAACAGATGCTGCCCTGGATGTGTTCACCACGCTGTGCCAAGAAATTTAGAGGACAACCACCTCACCAACTGACTGGAAGAGATCCTCGTTCCCATTCCAAAAAAAAAAAGGTGACCCAATAGAGTATAAAAATTATCAAACCATATCATTAATTTCACAGACAAGCAAAATGCTGCTGAAAATTATCCAAATACGACTGTAATAGCACATCAACATAAAACTGCCAGATGTGCAGGCTGAATTTAGAAGAGGCTGTGGGTACTAGAGATATTATAGCTAATGTTAGATAGATATGCAAAAGTATTTAACTGTGTGGATCATAACAAACTGTGGCTAACTCTGAGAATAATGGGAATCCCAGAGCACTTGATCGTGCTAATGCAAAACCAATATTTGGACCAAGAGGCAATCATCAGAACAGAGCAAGGGAACACTTCATTGTTCAAAATTAGAAAAGGAGTACACCAAGGATGCATCTTATCTCCCTATCTTTTCAATCTACATGTGGAACAGATCACCCAGAAGGTTGGGCTCTATGAGAAGGAATGTAACATCAAGACTGGATGAAGACTCATCAAAAACCTGCATAATGCAGATGGCACAACCTTGCTCGCTGAAACTTTAGAGCATCTAAGGAATTTGCTGCAGAAGGTCAAAGACTGCAGCCTTCGTTATGGATTGAAGCTCCACAGCAAGAAAATGAAGATTCTCACCACTGGGCTAATTGGCAGCATCATGATAAATGGTGACTGATATTGTTAAAAGCTTTGGTTTGCTTTGCTCCACAATCAACACTCTTGGTACCAGCAGCCAGGAAATACGAATTGCCTTGGGAAAATCTGCTGTCAGGAACATTTTCAGAGTACTGAAGAGCAACAGTGTCAGTCTGGAAACTAAGGTGGGCTGATCCAGGCCATGGTCTTCACAATTACTTGCTCTGCTTCAGAAAGCTGGACTATGACTAGGAATGGTAGGAGGAGAATTATGCCTTTGAGCTGTAGTGCTGGAGAAGAGTATTGAACATAATATGGACTGCTAGGAAAACAAACTGATACATCCTGTTGTTATGTGCCATCGAGTCGAAAGATACATCCTAGAGAGAGTAAAACCAGGCTGCTCCTTGGAGGCATGAATTTTGAAGGTCCGTCTCACATACTTCTGGCATGTGGCAAAGAAGGATCAGTTCTTGGAGAGGGACATCGTGCTTGGGAGGGTGGAGGGACAGCCCAAAACAGGAAGACTCTCAATAAGATGGATTTATCAGTAACTGAGGTAATGTGGGTGGGGGTGTCAGAGATGAAGAAGTTGATTCAGGATAGAACAGGGTTCGGAGCTGTTATATAGGTTTGCTATGAGCCGCAGGTTCTGTTGTACATAGAACATGTTGTACATAGTACCATGGACTGCTAGGAAAACAAACAGATTCATCCTAGAAAGGGTCAAACTGGGCTGCTCCTTGGAGGCAAGGATTCTAAGGCTCCGTCTAACATACTTTGGACATGTTGCAAGGAGGGACAGGTCTTTGGAGAGGGGCATCATGCTTGGTAGGGTGAGAGACGGTGCAGAAGGAGAAGGCCCCCTATGAGGTGGATTGACTCAGTGACTGGGGTAATCAGGATGAGTGTGTCAGAGATTGTGCGATTGGCACAGGATCAAGCAGAGTTTAGAGATGTTGTACATAGGGTCGCTATGAGTCTCAAGCGACTCGTTGGCACATAACAACAACAACAACATGAGCCACAGGCTACTTAATGGCACTTAACAGAAAATAACCTATCTGATAAGAGATTAGTATCTAAAATTTATAGACTAACTTCTCAACAAGAAAAAGACAAACAACTCAGTCACAAAATGGGCACAAGACATGGGTAGACATTTCACCAAATTCAGATGGCCAAAAAACACATGAAGAAATGTTCAAAATCTTTCACTATAAATAGATGTAGATCAAAACAATAAAATATCACCTCACCACAGTAATAATCACAAAGTACAAGAGGAAGAAATGTTCAAAATCCCTCTCTATTAGCAGATGCAGATCAAAACAATAAGATATCATGTCACCCCAGGAATAATCACAAAGTTCAACAAAGCAGCAAACAACAAATACAGGAGAGGATATAAATATTGTAATCCTCATTCACTTCTGACGGGAAAGTAAAATATGGTACTACTATAGCAAGCAGTCTGGAAAAAAGCAGTCTCAAAAAGCTGGAAATAGAAATACAATTTAAGCCAGAGAGCCCACTACTAGAAATATACCCTAAGGAAACCAGAGCTGTAACACAAACAGATGTATGCATGTTCCAATTTATTTCAGTATTATTCACGATAGCCAACTGATCATTAATAAACAAAAAAACTGGTAGTCACACAGTTGAACATTACACAGCATTGAAAAACATGGAGTTTTTAAAACACTATGCAAAATGTTATCAGTCTGGAAGACATTATGCTGAATGAATTCAGGTAATTTTAGATCACAACAAAAGATTTCATTGTACGAGTTCCTATAATTTATTTAGTCAATCTTCAATTAGTGGAAAGTTGGGTTATTCCCTGCCAGCATTCCTCTTTCCTCTGATTCATTTCCCTTCTCTTGCTTTCCTATATCTCTTTTCTTCTTCCCCTCCTCCAACTCTCCTTCTTTCTCCCTCCCTGCTTCACTCTCTTTCTTTGAGTTATTGTGACATTGTTGTAGCTAAGTATTTCTGCATGTCCAATTATTTCTTTGAGATAAATTCGTAGAAGTATAATTTGTGCTATGTTTTCTAAACCAAATATTTCTACTTTTCTCCTAAAACATTAGCATTACGCAAAAACTCCCATGTGCCTTCTCAGTGATGTGTGCAGTTTGCATACATGTCTCTTCTCATGTAATTCATTTATAATTCCTTATGTAATTCTCTGGCATACACGAGATCACTATGACATTGGGTTGAATTTATGGCAATTCTGTTGGTCTGGTTGTTTTCCTGTTTTTATTTTTCTCATTTTTGGTTGTTTGTTTTTCTTTTCATTCTACCAACTAGTGGTTGTCACACACATATGTATTTCATTATTTTTCAAAAACTTTATAGTAATTGCAACTCTCATATGATGACAGCTCCAGTTATATCCAGTTAATAAAATATTATAAAATTAAATCCATTCACAAATGCGACTTGTCTTTGTAAACCAAGAGGGAGTTAATTTCTGTCATAGAGTGGTTGTTGTTAGTGCCTTCAAGTCGCTTGTGACTCATAGCGACCCTACATACAACAGCCCTAAACTCTGCTCTGTCCTGTGCCAATTGCACTGCCTCT
>NW_006399835.1:12714504-12715969 GCF_000299155.1 Elephantulus edwardii | reverse complement strand
AGGTCCCTAGCAGCAGACTTTCCCATCGCAATACATTTTTTTATTTCCTGGCTACTGGTGCCAAGAGTGTTGACTGTGGAGCCAAGCAGACTAAAGTTGTTAACAATCTCAATCTCTTCACCATCCATCGTGATGCTGCCAATTGGTGCAGTGGTGAGAATTGTATTCTTGGCATTGAGCGTCAATCCATACTGAAAGAATTTTATTCTTAAATCTAAAATTTGCAAACTGTAGACACACGCAATTGCAAGAAAGAATCTCAGAGGAATTATGTTGAGCAGAAAGGAAAAAAACAGACACAAAAGACTACTTATTTCAGTTATAAGAAACTTTAGAATAAGCAGAATTAGTGGAGCCAAAGATGCCTGGTGGTAATAGTATGCTACAAATCAGGTTGCTACCTGAAAGTTTGACAGTTGGAATTCACTACCTACTCAGAGAAAAAAGATAGGTAGTCTCTTCCCATAGAGATTTAGAATCTCAACTCTGGTCCCTTCCTTGAGTCCTTGGCCTTGTGTTCAGTGCGAAGACCTAACATCCTGGTGTGCAAAATCGGGAGAGGAGTTGAAGCATGTTGCGCTCTCACCCTCTTCTGAGGCAAGTGTGGCACCCCTCTTTCTCTCTCTTGAACCTACCAGCTCACACGGTGTCAAATGACAATTACTCCTGGAACACACAAACTGCTGCATACCCAAACCCTCGCCTGAAAGTCTAGACCAGAGAGCTGGAGTTGCCCCAGGAGTATCCGTCCTCATCACTCGGCAATCACCTAAACCTCTTCAACCACACTGGGACAGACCTTATACGGTCATCCTGAACACCCCCACTGTGGTGAAGGTCATAAGTAACCCCCACTGGCACCACCTCTCCCAGGTAAACATGCCCTTCTTGTTGACCAGGTCCCCTACACCTCTCAAATGGTGGATCCCACTACTCTTCACCTCACTCGGCACCCAAGTCCTAGGTAGTTCTTATGTGTGGAGGGTCAAAGTAAGGGAAACATATACATAGCAGTCCACTTCACCACACACCTCATTGGCTCAGCAGATTGCCCCCAAGTGGGATGCCAAACAGCACTCACCATTCCAATATCACCTAAGATGGTCTCACCCCCAGGGTAGGGTGTAGTGTATTCTTTTGCTTACTTCTTATTTGACCAGGTTTACTCATACTGTCGGCAGTGGCCAGAGAAATATGGAGGATGCCCATATTGGTCATGTAAAATTCCTAACACCTGAGTTGGCAGCCAGACAAATGTTTTTGCCTACTCAGAGAGTAGCTTTCAGCTTCTCATTTCAGAGTCCCTGGGATCCCAGATGGCAAATTGGGGTTGAAGGCAAACTATATCCCACAGAATATAGAATATGTGCCCTTTGGCACAATGCACATCAGCCGGAAGTACATTCTAGATGGCAACATCCAGGTACAAGTCTCCAGAAACATTCTCCAAGCTGAGCAAATTCAT
>NW_006399835.1:12708447-12712339 GCF_000299155.1 Elephantulus edwardii | reverse complement strand
TGAAAGGATTTATATTAGAATCTGCTGTGAACAGACTCTTCTTCCAAGAGATTCCTCAGAAAAACTGCAATCCACACTGCAATTTTTTATATTTCAGAATGTGTCAGGAATGAGAAACCTTTTAGAAAATATATTAAAAGTGAATTTTAAAATTTTAAGAGATAACTCATCTAAGTTGCAACGTGATATATGTTTTCAAGATATTAATGTAACTTATGGAGAGAGCAGAGTTTAGGTCTGTTGTACATAGGGTCGCTATGAGTTGCAAGGGACTCGACAGCACATAACAACAACAACAACAATGCTCACCGTCTTTCTAGAATTCAGTCAGTTGGCTGCCTCAAGGGAAGGTTCTGACACGATAGAAAAAAAGAATAGTGAGCTTCTGAAATGTGTACTCTATAGTAGGGAGAAGATTGGGTGTGTCTTGAAAAAACTTTGGAAATAATATTCCGTCTCACCTCTTCTTGTTGTTCTTGTTAGACACCATCAAGTCACCTGTGCTCATAGCTACCCTATGTACAATAGCTCTGAATCCTGGCCTGTTTGGAGCCAGTCTCACTGACTCCAACACACCTACCCCCATTTGATGTGATAAAATTCTTCCAGCCTTGAGATGAAAATTAAAAAAAGAAAGGCCTGCATTCTGATTTCTAGCCTCACTACGGATATGACAACAGGTTGGAGGGGAAGTCACTGTAGCAGAAGGAATCACAGACAGTCTCATAGATTACCCTAGGCCTCAACTGCAGCATAACAGTAAAGGCAAGCTTCAGGTTCCAGTGAGAACAAGTAGAAGGTCAATGAATGATAAGCTTAACAAAAGGCCAATATCTATTACATAACACAAAGACCAAAAAATGAAGACGTGGGTATTTGAAATTAATACACTGCTCAGTGCAGATGTAGAAAAGAAGCAGTCTTTGGCAAGAAACAAACAAAAAAAAAGAAGATGTAAAAGCATGCAAGAAGTTTAGACACACAATGATTGATCAAGTCTTATGAAAACAGTATTAATTAAGGAAATAATGAAAGAAGTGAGGAGGCCAAGAAGGGTGCTGTGAAAGCGATTCCAATGGATATGTCTTAATATTTATCGTCAGTCTAGGCTACCAGTATAACGTCAGCCATGAGTGGCTCTTACTGCTAGTGTGCTCTGATGAGATGACTCTGTCAAAACTTTCATCAAGAGCAGACAAAGTCATACAAATTGGTATTATTTGTAGTACACAAAAACTGGCCAATATTTTTTTATTATTTTTCCCATTGGTAAGTACCTCTTACCATACTTTTAGAGATATGAATTATTCTTGCCTTTCTTCTGATTTTCTAGATGACCATAATCTCTGGAACAAAATTTGTCACATCTACTAGTGGCCTGCTGGTGATTATTCAAAAACTACCAGAACAGTACATCAACAGAGAACTGCCAGAAAATCAAGCTAGATCCACATATGATATCGTTGCTGATGTCAGGTTGATTTTAGCTGAAAGTAAAGAATACCAAAATGATGTTTATTTGTGTTTTATTGAATATGCAAAGGCATCTCTGACTGTGGGGATTATAAACAACTATTGCTAACATTGAGAAGAATGAGGAACCCAAAACACTTAATTATACTCATGCAAAACTGACACAGACTAAGAAGCTGTTGCCCAAACAAGACAAGAGAACATTGAATGGTTTAAAATCAATAAAATTGTGTTTCAGGGCTATATCCCTTCTCTATACCTATTTAATCTGTTTTAGACTGAGCAAATCATTCAAGAAGTGGACTATGTGAAGAAGAATGTAGTATCAGGATTGGAGGAAGACTCATGAACAACCTGCATTATGCAAATAACAAAACCTTGCTTCCTGACAGGGAAAAGGACTTGAAACACTTACTGAGGAATACCAAAGACCAAAGCCTTCAATATGGATTGTATCTTAACATCAAGAAAACAAAATCTTCACCACTGGACTAATAAGCAAAATCCTGATATATTAATATTTAAAAGGATTAATATTGCCAATAATTTCCTTTTACTTGGATCTATAATCAATATCCATAGTAATGTTGTTATGTGCTCTCAAGTCAACTACAACTCATAGCCGCCCTATGCACAATAACTCTGAACTCTGCTCTGCCTTGAGACAATTTTACTGTCTCTGACATACCTACCCTTATTACCCCAGTTACTGTGTCAATCCATCTTAGCTGGGCTCTTCCTCTCCTATGCTGTCAAGAAATCAAATGATGTGTCACAATGTGAAAATCTACTATCAAGGACATCTCTAAAGTGCTGAAGAACAAGGATGTCAGTTTAAAGACTAAAGTGAATCTGTACCAAGCCCTAGTCTTTTCAACTACTTTCTATACATCTGAAAGTTGGACAATAACTAGGAATGACAGAAGAAGAATCAATGCCTTTGATTTGTGTTGTTTGAATAGAGTATCCAATATTCCATGGACTTCCAAAAGAGTGGACCAATAGATCTTAGAAAAAGTACAGCAAGAATGCTCTATGGAGGAAAGGGTGGTAAAACTTTGTTTCAAGAGGCCAGTCCTTTGAAAAAATGCATGCTTTAAGAGGTGGAAAGTCAGCCAAAGAGAGGAAGACCCTCAACAAGATGGATTAACACAGTGACTATATCAATGGGCTCAAGTACATGACAGATGAGGAGAATGATATAGGATAGGGCAACATTCTGATCTGTTATTCACAGAGTTGCTATAAGTCATAGCCAACTGACAGCACCCAACAAAAAAAAAACAACAATAGTGGCCTAGTGATAAGAAGCTGGGCCACCAAACCTTGGTTCTAATCCACCAGCTGCTCCATGTGATTTACATCCTTTGAAAATCTGCTAAATAGATACTAGTCTCTTTTCTGGTTAGTACAGCCCTAGGAACCATGAGCAGCAAAGTCTCTCACCACACTCTACCAGATTATGCAGTAACTCCTGCACAGGAACTAGTGCAAACGCAGTAAGTTTTTTTTTTAAACAGTGGAGCTGCAGATCAGTTTCAAGAGCTACAATCGATCACCAAAAGGACAAACCCTTGTAGGGAACCACCCTTCATCTTAAGCCTACCTCATGCCCCAAGTTCTCAGTGCGTGTTCTTGGAGATCAGCAGCAATGGGAAAGTTAGAGCTGTGGATATCCCCCACATGGACATCAAAGTGCTGAAAAAAAATCAACAAGAAAAGGAAGATGGTCAGAAAGTTGGCCAAGAAGTGTGATGCCATTTAGCCTCTGAATCCTTGATCAAGCAGGTCTCACGAATGCTGGGTCCAGACCTGAATGAAGCTGGCAAGTTCTCTATTCTGCTTACTCACAATGGCAGTATGGTGGCAAAGGTAAATGAAGTGAAGTCCACCATCAAATTCCAGATTAAAAAGGTCCTGTGTCTGCTAGTGCCATTGGCCATGTGAAGATGGCAGATGATGAACTTATTTACAACATCCACCTGGCGGTCAATTTTCTGGTTTCACTGCTAGAGAAGAGTTGATGGAATATTTGGGCTTTGTGCATGAAGACCACCCTGGGTAAGCCCCAGTGTCTGTACTAAGCTACACCTCAATAAATGTTACTGCTGTTATTGTTGTTATGTGCTACTGGGTCTCCTGTGACTCGTAGAAAACCTATGTACAGCAGCTCTGAAGTCTGCCCTGTTCTGAGCCAATTTCACTGATTCTAACACAACTACCCCTATCACTCTAGTTACTGTATGAATTCATCTCATCTGGGGTTTCTTATTAAAAAAAACTGCTGAAGGATCACCTGTGGATCAGTTCCAGCTGACATGTTGCTGTTGTTATGTGCCGTTGAGTCGCCTGCGACTCATAGTGACCCTATGTACAACAGCCCTAAACTCCGCTCTGTCCTGTGCCAATCGCACTGTCT
>NW_006399835.1:12685394-12708227 GCF_000299155.1 Elephantulus edwardii | reverse complement strand
TCAATACTCTTCTCCAGCACCACAGCTCAAAGGCATCAATTCTCCTTCTATCCTCCTTGGTCATTGTCCAACTCTCCGATGCATAACAGGTGATTGCGAAGACCATGGCCTGTATCAGACGCACCTTAGTCTCCAGAGAGACACCATAGGAACAACAAACATTACAAAAAAGTGTTTATTATTTTATTTTGTTTTGTTTTTCTTTAATTGTTAATTTATTTGTATGATCATTAATAAAGTAAGGTTAGTTATCTAAGATTTATAATTTTAATTATTTTCTTGAAAAAGATAATATTAAAAGGAAAAGAGTATGTAGTGTAGTCAATCACTCCTTATAAAACAGATCTGAACCTTGTCCTATCTTGCACCAGCCTCATGATCTCTGATATGCTAGAGGCTATTGTTACATTCACTATGTCAATAATACTGCAATAAATATGTGAGAGTTACCAGAATTAGGCACCTGACTTAAAAGAATGACATGAGACCCAGGTCTGAGCTCCAATACCATTTAAGTTCTGCTTATTTTCTCTTAAAAGTATCAAACGCTTAGACAGACTTTCATACAGAACAAAATATTTCCTTTTCTATTTTTTAAAATTTTATTATGTTTTGCATGTGCACCATCAAATTGGATCTGACTGCTACAGGAGGAGATTGCCCCTCCTTCTCTAGCAGAACATCTGGTGGATTCGAACCACGTACCTCTAGGATTGCAGTACAGCTTCCTGGCACTAGGCCACCAGAGCTCCCTAAGATTTCCTTTTAAAATCTCAAAATTTTAGACAAAGTTAAGCATATATTAATGGAAAGTTTTTTCTTTATAAATAAATTAAATCAATGGAATAATAAACAGACTTTTTGTTATGTGCCATGAATCAGGATAAATTTTTATTTGTTCTCCAGTGGGTTTTTAGTGCCTGTAAATTACATGGGAGCTCTGGTGGACTAGTGGTTAAATTGCACTGCAATTCCAAAGGCACATGGCTCAAATCACCTTCTGCTCTGCAGCAGAAAGATGTGCAATCTCCTTCTGAGCCATTAACTACCTTTGAAAACCCACTAGAGGGTCATTTGTGGGTCAGTTCCAATTTGATGACACAGCAACAAATTGCATGGAACAGTTGGTGGATACAAACCATGTGCCTTTGGGTTGTCAGCACAACTCCTTACCACTAGGCCACCATTAGACTTGTGTACACATTAGGCTGAATACCTTATGCACTGTCAAGAAAACCAACTGTGTTTTAGAGAAAGTGCAACCAGGGTGCTTCTTTGAGGGGACGATGGTGAAGTTTTGTCTCACATATTTTGAGCATGTTATTAAAATAAGCCAGTCTATGGAAAAGAACATCGTGCTTAGAAAATGAAAAAGCAGTGAAAGAAAGGAAGACTCTCAACAAGGTGGTATGATACAGTGATTTTAACAGTGGGGTCAAGTATATCAGAGATGAGGAGGTTGGCACAGGAGAGGGCAAGGTTCAGATACAGTGTTCATATGGTCACTATGAGTCATATTTTATTTTATAACATCTAACAATAATTCAAGATATTTTTATTCTCATGGACCTTATTGTTATTCTCTTCAGTCTCAATTTGAACATGTGACATTGATGGTCTGTTCCACAGTTAGCACCTGGTTTAGTTTTGACGGCTGATGTTCAACTTCTCAAAAAATTCTTTCCACACATGTAGTCAATCTGATTTCTATGCAAGTCCATCTGGTGAGGTTCACATGGAAAGTCACTACTTGTGTGACTGAATGGAGACAAAGAAAATTAAAGCAAGCCCTCAGGAACAAAAATAAGACATTGAGTCTATCCCACCTTAATTCAAATATCATCTAAAGAATAAATTTGGGGACTAACTTGCCACCCACACCAACCTACCACCTGGACCAATTTGCCCAGTGCACTAGACCTGCCCACCATGTTGACATCACCCCACCACTCCTGTGCTAGGGGCACAAATATTGCAGGTACTAGGACAGCTAAAGGAAGTCTCTGACTGGGATATGCAGGAAGGAAACCCAACACGCTTGCCTACTGCAGTCTGAACCAAGACTCTGTTTTGCTGAACTAAGAGGGCTGAACTAGCAGTCAGTTCAAACACCAAGTTTTAGTTTGTTTCCCTCTCAGTTGGGCCTCCTGTCCAGAGCACAGGACCAACCACCTGCTGCATGGAAACTGCCCTAAAACAGGAAGGCGCCAATGTCATCCACTGTCCTATATCCCCAGACCCTTCCCAGAGCCAGTATCTGAGATGTGGACTCTTTGAACCCTGCCTACCTGCAGCAGTTTCCTGGGAGAGAAGGCTGCTAATTCAAAGGACATCTCTCTCCTCAACTGAAGCAAGTCTTCCCTTGATTCAAAGGGTCAGAGAGAAATTCATGCAAGGTGTGCTACACTTCTCTGCTCTGAAACAGAGAGCTCCTGAGTCAAGGTTATCAGACCAAGGTCCCCCTGGAACGAAAAGCTACCACAGGAATGACACAGAAGACGCAGACTACTCCACACCTTACACAATACCAAAACAAGATGTTGCCTTAAAAAAGTGCTCAAAACACAGACTCAGTGGATTTCCTGTAGCCAGAAAGTCTGACAATAGATCAAGTTTTAGGTCAAAAAGAAAGAATCAATAAACTAAAAAACATAGAAATAACACAAAGTGTCTTCTCAGACACAATGCTACAAAATTAGAAATTAAAAACAAAAGGATGAAGGAAGGGGGGAAAACCCATACATTTGGAAACTAAACAACACCCTACCTGAACATGGGTGGTTAATAAAAGAAATAAAAAATTAAACAAATATAGTTTCTTAAAACAAATGACAATACAACTTACCAAAACATCCAGGAAACAGCCAAAGCAGTAATTAGAGGTCAATTTATAGCAAAGGCAAGAAAAAATGGTAATTGATTCTTTAACTCAACATCTCCAACAAGCCTACAAGTTAGAAAATAACAGCAAGAAAATCTGATGAAAAAAAAATTCTTTCTAAAACTCAGGACAGAAAGAAATTAAATAGGACACAGAAAAACAATTGAAACCATCTACAAGACCAGGAGTTGGTTCTTTGAAAAGGTCATTAAAATAAACAAACCATTAGCAAAATGAAAAAGAAGATACAAATAATCTGAATACAAGGTGAAAGTGGCAATATCACAACAGAGCCAACAATAATAAAAAGGTTAAAAAAGGAATATTATGAAAAACTATACATGAACAAATAAGAAACATAGAGGAAATTACCAAATACTTAGAAACTCACAAACTACTTAAATTGACACAGATCAAATTTGAATACCTAAACAGATCTATTACAAAAGAACAAATTGAATAGGTCATAAAACAACTTACAACTAAAAAAGCCCAGGACCAGATGGTTTAACTATTAAATTTTATCAAACATTCAAAGAGGCACTGAAACAAATTCTACATAAAGTATATAAGAAAATTAAAAAATATTAAATACTCCCAAACTCACTCTATGAAGCAAACATATCCATAACACTAAAGTCAGGAAAAGACTTTTAATTTCCTGGCTGCTGGTGCCAAGAGTGTTGATTGTGGAGCCAAGCAGATTAAAGCTGTGAACAGTCTCAATCTCTTCACCATCCATCCTGATGCTGTCAATTGGTCCAGTAATGAGAATCTTGGTCTTATTGACATTGAGCCTCAATTCATAGTGAAGGCTGTAGTCCTTGACCCTCTGCAGCAAGCGCTTCAGGTCCTCCTCAGTTTCAGCTAGCAGGATTGTGTCATCTGCAAAACGCAGATTGTTGATAGATCTTCCACCAATCCTGATGCCACATTTCTCCTCATAGAGCCTAGCCTCTCGGATGATCTGTTCTGCATACAGGTTGAAAGGTATGGAGACAGGACACATCCCTGGTGTACGCCCTTCCCAATTTTAAACCATGCAGTGTTTCCTTGCTCTGTTCTGACGACTGCCTCTTGATTCAAGTATAGGTTTTGCATTAGCATGATCAAGTGTTCTGGGATTCCCATTCTTCTCAGAGTCAGCTACAGTTTGTTATGGTCCACACAGTCAAATGCCTTTGCATAATCAATGAATCCAAAAATACATTAAAAATAATAATAATAACTGATCATGATCAAGTGGGATTCATAACAGGTATGTGAAGATGGTTTAAAATAAGAAAAACATTTATTGTAATTTATCACATTAATAAAGCAAAGAATAAGAACCATTTGATCCTATTAATTTATGCAAAAAAAGCCTTTGACAAGATACAAAATCCAACAGCTCTTCCTGAAAAACACTCAACAAAATAAGAATAGAGGGAATTTCCTCAAAATAGTGAAAGGTATTTATGGAAAACCGCTAGCCAACCTCATTCTCAATGGAAAGAAATGAAAGGCATTCCCCATGAGGATAGGAACTAGGCAAGAATTCCCATTACTACATCTTGTATTCAACATTGTATTGAAAGTCTTAGCAATAGCAATTAAAAAAGAGAAAGAAATAGGATTATTCAAATTGGCAAAGAGGAGGTAAAATTATCTCTATATGCAAATGATATGATAGTATACTTAGAAAATCCTAACAACTAAGCAAGAAAACTACTGGACATAGTTGACCAATTCAGCAAAGTTGCAGGGTACAATATCTACATACAACAATCAATTTGATTTCTTTACATTGACAAGGAGAATAAATAAATGGAGCTAAGAAAAACAATACCTATCACAATAGCTAACCAAAAGACCTGGAGAAACGGAAGAATATACCATGCTCTTGGATAGGAAGACTTAATATTGTGAAAATGACAATTCTACCAAAGGCAATCTACAAGTTCAATGCAATTCAATACAAATATCAATTCTTCTTAAACAAGATGAAAAAGGCAATTTCCAATTTCATATGGAATGAAAATAGACCCCAAATAAGTATTCCTAAAAAGAGAAACAAGATAGGAGGTCTCTCACTCACTGATCTCAAATCTTACTACACAGCCCTGGTGGTCAAGACAGCATAGTACTGGTGTAGTGACAGACACATAGATCAATGTAATAGAATTGAGAACCAGAAATCAGGTTATCTACCTATGGTCAACTGATTATTTACAAGGAAAGGAAATCAGTTAAGTAGGGAAATAAAAGTCTCTTTAACAAATGATACTGGAAAAATTAGAAAACTATCTGTAGAAAGCAAGACCCACAATTCACACCATACACAAAAATCAACTCAACATGGATTAAGGACCTAGGACTAACACCAATGACTATAAACTTCATCAGAGAAAACCTTGGGAAAATTCTGGATGTCCTAATCCACAATGTGAACAGTCTTTCAACCAGGAGAGGATAAAATAGATGAATGGGACCTTCTAAGAATCAAATCCCTATGCACATCCAAAAACTTCTCCAACAGGGTAAAAAGGAAAGCCACAAATGGGGAAAATATTTGGTACTGATATATCTGATAAGGGACTCTTTTCTAAACTTTATAGAATACTCTAGCACCTCAACAAGAAAAAGGTAAACAACCCAATCACAAAATGGGCACAGAATAGAGATACTTCACCAAAGAAACATTCAGATGGCAAACATAAACATAAAAAAAGTTCAAAATCTCTCTCTACCTAGCTCTGAGAGAGATGTAAATAAAAACAACTATGAGATACCATCTCACTCCAGTAACAATAGCAAAGTTCAAAAGAACAGCAAACAATAAATGCTGGTAAGGTTGTGGAGAGATCAGAACCCTTATTCACTGTTGGTGGGAGTGTAAAATGATGCAATCATTATGGAAGGTTGTTTGGCACTTTCTCAAAAAGTGGGAAATAGAAATACCATTTGATTCAGCAATTCCACAATGAATAAGGAAAAGGAAGAATTTATGCCTTTGAACTGTGGTGTTGGAGAAAAGAATATCCCATGGACTGACTGTCAAAAGAACAAACAGATATAACGTGGAAAAGGTTCAACCACAGTGTTCATTGGAGGTAAAGATTGTGAAGGATCATCTCACATACTTTGTGCATGTTGCTAGGAAAAGTTATTCCTTGCAGAGGGACATCATCCTTGGCAAAGCAGCGGGATGGCAAAAAAAAGGAAGACCCTCAACTAGGTGGACTTCCACAGTGACTTCAGCAATAGATTCAAGTATGTCAGAGATGGTGAGGACAACACAAGGTAAGTCAGGATTCAGATCTATTCTTCATATGGTTGGTATGAGTCATACTCAACTTGATGTCACCTAACAACAACAACAACGAAATGGAAAGGGAGGTGGTCCTGACTCAAAAATGGCACTTCTCTTGGAGTTTGAATCCATTGGCTCTTTGGGAGGCAGATGGACAATCTCCTCCCACTTTCAACTTTCCTGATCTTGCTGTACCTTTGGTTCTTAATTTTTACCTCATACACATGCCTCAGTTACTCGACCATTTATTATGTTTCACTGCTTGAGATCAAATATGCCCCTGGTTAGAATTGTTTTGAACCTTCAATAAATCTCTTTGTTTGTATTTTAACAGAGTACATGTTCTGACTCATTGACAAAAGAGGGGGCTAAAAAACCCCAGACATATGGTTGCCATAAGTGCAAAGCTGGCCTTCCTCAGAAGGAAGCTAGATCATCTGGAAACTGTCCCTTGCTTCTGGCTGGATAGAAATTTACCTCAGGAAAATTGATTATCCATAAGTGCTGGGTCCAGTTCAGCAAACTGTGCCAGGGAAGACCAAATTATCATCTGGTGATGATAATGAAAAATGAATGACTCCACTGGCTGGAGAAGAACATTCACTGGGATTCAGTTTCTTTCAGCTGCCTTCCCTCAGTCCAGATCCACTGTCAACAGTTCATGCATGCTCTTCTCAGCCCTGAATACACTGCTGAATGCTGCTCCATGACTGTCTGTTCTTTCCTTCCAACAGACCTAACCACGAGACATCCTTTTCTGCACACTTGCTGATTCTGTTAGTTACATCTTGTGCTTTGCATCTCAAATTAATTCATCAGCTGATGAACACTTTGCCCAGAGCAAGGCAGTGAATATTTCCATTTCTAAATAGCAGAAAAACATAACAGAAAGCAAGCCTAAGGTCCATGCATTGATTATTCTCTGTCATGGACTCATGCATTGGATTTTTTTAAATTAAAAAATAAGAAAGCAGATATCTTGGTTGAGGATGAATGTGTGATATTTCTTAAATCATGAAGCCCACTCCCAATGTCATTGAGTCTAGTCAACTCATGATGATTTGCAGAGCAGAGCAGAACTACTCGTTAATGGTTTCAAGACTGTAAAGCTAACTTTAAAAAACAGACTGCCTCATCTTTCTTCTACACAGCAACTGGTGGGTTTGAACAGCCCCCCTTTGGGTTAGCAGCATAATGCCTTAACCATCACACCCTTGTTGTTGTTGATTGCCTTTAAGTCAAGCATGACTCATAACGACCCCATGAAGCTCCTCTGCAACGATCGACATTTATCAAAGCTCAGAGAGTTTCTGGAGGCATGTTATTTAGGAAGTGGATGCCACTCCTGCTTCCTCAGAACTCTCTAATAATGAAAAAAAATTATTTTTTTTTCATTGCAATACTTTACAGGAGTCCCTGACAATATCTAAGAAATCACACCCTTTAATGGTAAGAAATTTGAGTGTAGAGAATGTTAGATAGTGGTCTTCAGACTGGCCATCAGAATCATGTAAGCTCTGTGCTAAGGAATGAAATTTCTTGAGGCCAGCATAAGATTCTATTTCAGATCTGTCATGGAGGACCAGGAATCTGCATTCAAGAAGATAAAATCTACATGGTTAATCATCAACCCACATGTTTGTAGGCAAAGTCCAGAGCACACTGTGAAAATACAGTAATACCACACACAGGTAAGAGAGACCAGGGATGGCAGAGGCTAGGCTCTGACTTTGAACAATGAGGGGAAGTGAAAGGAAGACCTCATTGCCCTGTGTCTGACTCTCCCTCCCCTGTCTCCCTCCACACTGTCAGGCTGCACCATACCCCACTCCTTTACTTGCTTTCAAAACCATCTAACATTATGACCATGATGGAATTAAAGCTAAAATTTGAACACCACAATGCAAAGCTCAAAAATGTAGGAAAAGGCCATGCTTATTGGTCCAATAGAGACTGCTGGACTCTCCAGAACTTCAGCTCTTAGTCATTCTTCTACCCCAGAATAAAAATTATCCTCAAGAGTCAACTTTCAACAAACCATGGACAAGTCTATAAGATGACCAATAACACTAAAAAGGCCCTTACTCCTTAGAATAGCCAAACACAAGAGGTCAAAAGTGCACCATTTACCCAGAGACAAATCCAGAGGGCAGGAAAAGGTAGGATAGAAGAATTACTGGAAATGAGAATCTCAGGTAAGAAATGGAAATATTACAGTTACATTATGTATATTGTAACTAATGTAATAAAACAAAATCTATGTGAATCATTGAATAGAACCAATTTGTTTATTCTTACTCAAATCATAAATACACCACTGTTGTTCTTATGTTGTTATGTGCCATCAAGTTTCGAGTTTACTATAGCTCACGGCAACCCTATGGCTGACAGCACTTAACCCTATGCCACCCTTACCAACTCTGACACGCTTGAGTTCATGGTTACAGTCAATGTTTCAATCCATTTCAAGATATACTATTACTTTTATAATCTCCAATTCTCTGAAGACAGGCTTTGAATAGCTAACTTGTTAACATCCCAAAATTTTATCAGAGCTGGACTCAAACCCACTGCCCAGGTTATGCTGAGGAATCAAAGAATAAGAAATCAACGTTTTGTACTTGAAACTTTAATAATATCAATTACATCCAGTTTCTCTCCTTGCCCATGAGTCAATAGCATTTATTTGGCACCCATTCTGTAGAAGGAAAAATAGAAGAATGACAGCGCCTAATTGTCCTTACAACAGCTCCGTGTATTCTCAGCCACAAGAGAAATTTTCCTTTTCATTTGAACCATTCTGTGTCTTCACTTCTTCAGAAGCACATCTGGCCTTCTGAATAGAGTGAACAGTGGATTATAACTGTTCCAAAATTGCTTTCTGATTTATATTCTTTTATTCCCAGAGCACAGCATGACTGGGGGTTGAATTTAACATACATTAAAAGCAGAACCAGGAATTCTCTTTGAAAATTGAGCTTTTACTTGCAGTTTAAGGACTACTGCAAAATTCAGCCTTTTGAGATTAATACTTAGTGACTTCAAATTCAAGAAAAAGATATACTCAACCCCTCTTAGGTACAGACTCCCTCTTGATGGTCCACTCTGCTATGACCAATGGCTATTCCAGCACCAGCTCCTTCCTAATAGGAATAAAAAGACATTTGGGAGTAGAGAGCTCATCAAAACCACACACCAGGAAGAGAAAAGGTGGAGGGATGTGGACACAGACAGATGATGAACGTTCTGGTTATTAACCAGGTATGTTTTCCCCTCTTACCCAAAAAAACAAGCAAGCCAGTTGCCATCAAGTCAATAATGATTCATAGTGATCTCATGCTTCAAGTACAACTGTGCTCCATAGAGTTTTCTTGGTTCCGAGTTTTTGGAAGCAGATCACATGGTCTTTTTCCTGAGACACCTCTGGGTGGGTTCCAACCACCAGTCTTCACGTTAGAAGCCCAGTGTTTACTCATTTGCCCCACCCAGAGACTTTCCTATTAACAATCTAATGAAAAGAGATCAAATCAAGTGGACAAACTTTGTTTACTGGTGTTTTTACTCATGAGAGTGGAAACAAACCCACTGCTAGGAAGTGGATTCCAACTCACTGTTGTTATTACTGTTCTATGGGCTGTTGAGTCGGAACTCATTCATAGCTGAGCTGCCAGCACGTTTTCAGAAGCTGTAAATCACATAGGAGTTTATTGCTCATCTTTTTCCCATTGAGGAGCTAGTAGATTCAAACCATGTGCCTTTGGTTTGGTAGAACAGCTCCTTATTTTTAGGCCACCAGAACTCCCCAGTTTAATTGTCTAATGAACAACTCATTAGGTTATTCATTAGCTACCTGTAAATCTCTACTGCTCTCTGGTGGTAAATTAAGCTGTGAGGAAACGCCAGGAAAGTTGAGTACAGTAAAATTTAAAAACAGAATTCACAAAGTGTTTTTGGACTGAATAAGAGTTAGATGGAGGATTTTCAAACTTATGAGACAAAATCATAATGAAATCCTTGAAATACTTCAATGAATCGTTTTTCTGTAGGTATAAATCTTCTTTTTCATTTTTCCTATGCAGCTCCAACAGCAGCTTTCCTGACACCTCCAGATCTTGTGTTGGGTTTTTTTCCTCTCCCTAAAGCAGAAGCTTCATAATTGATGAACCATGACTCTAAGGAAGCTTTAATTCTTTCAGAATTTTTGGATAGGCCACAAAACAGTGCAGCCAAGAGTCCAAGGAGATTAAGTATCTGAGGCAGTTGGCTGACAGCAAAGTCATTCTTGATGTAAATGGCAATTCCAGGTGTTATGTGTAACTAACTGTCAGCAGATTTTACTTCCCCTTAATGATGAAAAAGAATTTTCTTCCTAATGCCTTAATCATACCAGAGAAGAGAACCCCAACTTCAAGTTTCTTGCACTGAAAACCACCCTTCACGGATGAGTTGATATTTCTTCTTAAAATACAGGGTCCGAGCACTCTTCTAATATCAAGTGTCATGTCTTCTGATAGCTATGACTATCAGAGGAGAGCAATAATCCCAAAGCAAAGGATAAAAAAGAGTAAGAAAAATGAGGTGGTGTGGATATTCATGCCTGGTATGGAGATCATGCCTGCCCTGTCCACTTTGAATCATACAGACCTGAGACAGCCATTGGCACATCGATGGGACTTGGTACTCTTTTACCAAGTAAACTAAGACATAAACAATTTACTCGTTACGACTTATCTCTCTCCTCTTGCTGTCAGATCAGAACTAATGCATAGCTGACCCTCAATTGGGTTTCTAAGACTAAATACCATAGGAAGAGACTGCCCATCTCTCTATCACGGAGCCAGTGATGGATTCAAGCCACCACAGAAGTGTGGCCTTTAGGTTAGCTGCACAACTTCTTACAGACCAGACCACTAGAGCTTCCTAAACAATACTCTCATGAAAGTGATTTTAAAACTAGATATTGTTGTTGCTATTACATGTCATTAAGTAGAAATCAACTCATTGCTGACCCTCTAGCAAGCTTTCAAAGACTGTAAATCTCACGGGAAAAGATTACCCATCTTCTATCTCATGGAGCAACTGGTAGATTCAAATACCCTGCCTGTGGATTGACAGCACTACTCTTTACTTCCTAGGTCACCCATGACTCACTAGGTCACTCTTATATATAAACTATAGGTGGTGGTGGTGGTGGTGATGGTGGTTGTTATTTGCTGTCAAGATAGAACTAATAGCTAACCCTCCAGCAGGTTTTAAGAGGCTATAAATTGCATGGGAAGAGAATGTCCACCTTTCTGCTGTAGAGCAGCAGGTAGATTCAAACAGTGTGCCTTAGAACTGGCAGTGTAATCTTTACAGTTATGCCACCAGAGTTCCTAATAAACCTTATAGAAGTCTACAGATGGTTGTTTTATTCAAATGAAAATCACTAAGGAAGTAAGTAACAAGTCAGGAAATGCCATGACCAATGTGGAAAGTCTTTGCAAATTCATAATCACATATCTTCTTTCCTCAATATCCTAACCTCACAGAACTTCAAGGAAATTTTAATGCATTTCTTGTCCGAACAACCATCTGATAATCTCTATTCAGAATCCACAGAATGGTGATCGTCTAGCCTCTGTCTAAACAATTTCAGAAAGACTCTTAATATCTGCAAAGGTACTCCATATATTAATGTTGGAGCAGTAGGGAAGCAAAAGGAGACTATAGTCTTTCTCCACTGAGAATGATGTTGGCTCTGGAATACTACGCAGCACGCAGGCGCAATTATTTTGTAAATTGTTACCTAACTTGGGAGGGACTAAGAACATTATGCTGAGTGGACTAAAGCAACCCCTCAAGGATATATATTGTACAAAACCATTATTATAGAATGAATATAAGGATCCAAGAGGGGTGGGAGAGGTTGGTAGCAGAGAGATGAAGATGTGCAAGGGGAGGGGGGATTAATCATTGGGTTGTACAATTTTCTGGGTGTGGGAGTGAGGGAAATTGAAAGAATGTGTTCAAATTTGTATTCAAACTTTGTAAATAAACTAGTAGAAAATTTTAAAAAATAAAGCTAGTAAAACACACACAAAAAAAAAAAGAAAGAAAGAAAAAGGAGACTGTATAGAGTACTATTTGAAGAGGTTGCCACAAACCACATATAACTTTTGAGCACTTGGAAAATTGCTAGTCTAAACTGAGACGTGCTGTGGTTCTGAAGACATTAAAAAAATAAAAAACCCAAGGTAACACATCTCACTTTAATAATGGTTATATGGCAAATGTCAATATCTTATATGCACTGAATTTAATAAAATACACCATTAATAGAAGTTTAGCCTGATTATTTTATTTTCTTAATTTTTTTTAATTTTATATTGGTTTACATAAAAAATTCATATATATTCTGTTTCACACGTTTCTTCATTCACATTCACATACAATCATTCTCACACATTGTGGTTTTTTCACTTTTTGTTGGATTTCTTTTTTTGGTTGTTCTTTTTAAATAAAATTTTCATTTTATACTGATTTACTTACAAAGTTTGTACATATTGTTTTTTAGACCAGATATTTCCCATTTCCTTTACCTACACTTCTGTCCACCCATCAAATTGTGCAACCTTATGATTACCCCTCTTCTATGACTCGACAGCATCTAACAACAGTTAAGGTTCCAGTCCTTGGGAAATGACATTATGCTGAGAGAAGTGGAAGGTTGGAGAAGAAAAGAAGATTCTCAACACGATGTATTGATATGGTGACTGTAACAATGGGCTCAAGCATGTCTTGGATTGTGAGGATGGCGTAGGATAGGGCAAGGGCTAGATTTGTTGTTCATAGAATTGCTGTGAGTCATAGAGAGAGCTCTGTTGGCCTAGTGGATAGAAAGGGATGCTACCAAGCCAAAGGTGGATGATTTTAATTTGTGGCCCTCAGAACTGATTTTGACTGTGTTTTGTCAAACATTCTTCTAAATGGTATAGCACTTGTCTGTCCATTTGCTGTACAGAGGTAACTTGTGGTTGCTATGATGCTAAACACTCTAACACTGATGTGTCAAATGTGATAATGGTTACCCCATGGTGGACAGTGTTTGGCAGAGCTCTCAGATTAAAACAGGCTTGGAAGCAGGACTGGCATCCACTTCCAGAATAGCTTGCCTCCAGAAACTCTATGAACTTAGAGAAACCATGAAAGTTATACAAGTGTTCAGCTCTTTCATTCATAGGGTCACTATGAGTCATCTACAACTTGTTGGTGCTTAACAACAACAACAACAACATGATTGCTAGAATATTTTGGACTACATATATTATGCAAATTATATTTTTACTGAACAAGAACATATTTTTGTCTTTCTCTCAATTTAGCAGAACAAATGTGAGGTCTTGAGGAGATGTGGATTTGTAAACCTTAGTCTGGTTTTAATATAGAAATAAAACTGTTTTGATGTACTACTCTGTCAGTCCTCTACATTTGTTCCCTTTGCTTTTAAGTGGAAACAATATTTTCTTCTTCTACCTTCACAGAGAATAACAGATTCATTATGCATTCTCATGATGTCAGGTCCCTGCCGTCCTGGTAAGACTGTGCAAATGGAGTGTCTTCACTCAGTGAGGAAGAATTTTCTACCAAGAGTTCTCTAGAGTGGGAATGATCAGCTTGGCTGGTTGTCATTCAAGACTGTGAGCAAATCCTACTTTTACTATTATAGGACCTATCATTGCAGTTAAAAATAGAATTGGGAGTCAACTAGACTGGGATCCTCACTGCTTCCTTATTTTCAAGCCAACAACCCTTCCCTGCTCATTCACACATTGTGAATGTTTGGTGTGGAGTGCTAAAGGAACATGTCCAAGCTCAACCTATTTCTCTATGTTGTTTTCCTCTCCCTTCAGCTCCTGTGGATTCAGATGATCACTATGAGTGGGCATACTCCAAATTCAAGTCTTGGAAGTATGATCTGATGCCCACCAACTTTACCCTGCCTTAGAAGCCAAATAGCCTAGTCATCTATGTGGGTTAGGGCTGAATGAGGAAATCAACAGGCCTGGAATGCAGGGAAAAGTGTTGTCTCCTGAGCTTGCAGCTGATGCTCATTTGATCCTAATCACGCATGGCTGGGGATGCATTGACCAGAAACTAACCAGATAAAGAGAAGATGATCAATACTGTGAGCTAGGGTTGATTGCTGTAACTTGATGGATTGCTCTGGACTAGTCTTTGCCTATGGTTACAGATGTTCAAAGTTTCCAAGAAGGTAAATTTCAGCAGAAGTAAAATGTTCATTACCTCAGAGTACTTACTAGTTTCACAGGGAAGCCAAATCAGAAATTGGCTATCTAAAAGGAAGATATTAGGGCATGAAGCATGAATTTGCTGGCTTGCCCATTTTCACAAAAGTAGTTATTAGTAAGATTATTATAAGGGGGAGGAAGAATCCTCAATATAAATTAATGAAAGATGTTGTAAATAAATGATCATATAAAACACAATGTACGTGAACGAAACACAATGTATATGAATGATAAAAATCTTAATTTTTTTAAAAATCCGAATGGAATTTTTTTCAATGTTCTTAGAAGCTTCCTGACAATAAAAACTATTAATCTTAATTAATAATTGAATATATTGATATTTGCCAAGTTAGAATAGCTTACTTTTAGTAATCAAAGCAGTAATTCTACAGTTGGTGTTACTTGCATTCAGTTGGAAGCATCACAGCCTTATTGCCATCTGCCAGGGTTGATACTCCATTTCTTTTTTTTTTTGTTTCTTTTTTATTTTATTTTTATCTTTGTTGTGGTTGTGTACTGTCCAGTTGGATCCGACTGGCACTGAAGGAAATGTCTCCTCTTTCTCCAGTAGAGCATCTGGTGGATTTGAACAGTGTACCTTTGACATTGCAGTGCAGCTTCTTCTCACTAGGCTACCAGAGCTCCCTTGATACTCCATTTCTTACCATTTCCTGTCTTTGGAGTATACAGATACTTGACAAAGCTACATTCACCAAGTCAGGGGTGCATACCCTCAGGCCAAGGCTTAGCAGTAGAGTAATACAAATTGTTATGCTTATGCTTAAATATGCCCAAGAAGTTGCGTTAAATAGTTTTGTAAGATTCACCCACACTGGATAGAAGCTGAACCAGTCCAATAGATACAAGTCACTGAGAGATCAAGGACTAAGAGTTTGTTAACAAGTCTTATGGGTACAATTAAGAAGTTTCCCTGAGCACAGAACTGTATCTTCAGTCATTTCCGATTCTAAATTGTAATCAGTTACTTCCCTAATAAGCCTCATAGCAGTAAGGGCTGTCTCTGAGTCCTCTGTGACCATTGCAATGACTTATTAAACTCAGGTCCTTGGAAGGGTGGAGGGACAGCATAGGAGAGGAAAACCCCAGATGAGATGGATTGATACAATAACTGGAGCAATCTGTATTGGTGTGTCAGAGTTAGTGAAACTGGCTCAGGACAGGGAAAGGTTCATAGCTGCTGTACACAGAGTCACTATACACAGCACATAACAACATACTGTGTTGGTTGGGTTTGTTTGTTTGTTTGTTTGTTTGTCTGTTCTTAAGCCTCTTGTTTAGAGTCAATAAGATCCCAGGGAATGCCATTGTAGAGCCTTTGTTGGTTGTTATATTTTGGAGAAACATTCTTCTGACTGGTACAGCACTCTTCTTTCAATATGCTGTACTGAGGTAACCTGTGGTTACTGTGATGCTGAACCTTGTGCCCTTGGAGTGTCAAATACCATAATGGTTACCCGTGGTGGTCAGTGTTTGGTGGAGTTCCCAGTTTAAGACAGGTTTGGAAGCAGGAGTGGCATCCACTTCCTAAACAACATGCCTCTGGAAACTCTATCAATTTTGATAAATGATGATAGTTGTAGAAAGGCTTCATGCCTTTTGTTCATAGGATCACTATGAGTCATGCTTAACTTGATGGCAATCAACAACATGGGAGGGATGGTTGAGTCAGAATTGATAAAAAGATTGGAAAGAGGAGGTATAGCTGGTCTCTTCCTCAGGAATCCATTTTATATTATTCTTCATTTTCCTTCCTCTTTGAGTTCAGACACCTCTGTCATGTCATTTTTACAAGTATTAAATAATTCTGCAAATTTTTAAATAATCTAGTTCCATAATTCTCAAATTTAGCAAGCATCAGAATTACCTGGGCAGAGGGTGGGAAGGGGTGATGAAATACAGATTACTTTAGGTCCACTCCTTTAGTTTCCAGTTCTGTAGGTCTGGAATAGGATTTATTATTTATATTTCTGAGAGGATCTTAAATGATTATGATACTGCTAATCCCAAGACCACACTTAAAAACCAAAAATCTAGATATAGATTCTTTCAGCAAAGAAGTAGAGAAATAAATTCAAACAGGAGTCATTCTTCCAACATAAAGAGTAAGTTCTTCTCTTTAAAATTCTCCTTAATCAAGTGATCAAATTCTTTATCAAACAACTAAGCATTGAAATATGAATCAAAACAAAGGTTTTGGTGGGAAGGAGGTTGAAGGAAATGGGAAATACCTGGTTTCAAAACCAATGTCTATGAACTTTGTAAATAAACCAGTAAAAAATAAAAAATTTTAGAAGTTAAAAAAAAACCCAAAAGATTTCTATCCTTGATTAAATTAACAACTTGGTGCATAATGCTCCATTTAAAACTTGGTCTATAATGGTCATTTCCACCAGAGAAAAACCTTGGAATAATAAAGTGCATTCAAATTTTAATCAATGTGAAGTAATTATCCTATTTAGTGATGCCTGTTGGTCTCATGTTACACATTGTTAGACTCAAATTTATCCAGGTTCAATTAAGTATTTTAAAAAAAATCATCATTTTGCTATAAAAACAAATGCAACGTAGATTCTTACTTAAAAACTGGTTCACCATGGAAACTCTGGTATCAAAATTATTAACAGCCAGTCCCAGGACAATAGAGGACTTCAAACAGGACAAGGTACCGTCCCCTCCCATAGGGGAGTGAACTCCCCAGCCATAGTGAGTTTTCCCACCTACCCAAGGACTAGAGAGACTTCAGGTAGGGTAACTTACCCTCCCCTTCCCTGGAGCTGTGGGCTTCCCATCCAAGGCCACCAGACTCAGGACCTTTGAGGACCTCAGGTAAGAAAAATTCTCACAAAGCAATGACACAGAAGAAGCAGACTACCTCAAATCCCACTCAAAACCAAATTAAGATATCATAACTTGTTAGTCAAATTTGTGTCTTCTAGGTTGCAATACCCCCATGATACATCTTCAAGGATATGTACATGTACAGCCAAGCACAATCAATAAGACTGCATCTGAATTCCAAAATCAATCTCCATAATAGTCTATGTGTTTCCTACTGCCAAAGGGGCCCTTTAGAGTAGTGAGAGAAGATCTTCACCCTGAAACCCACAGCGTCCCTTTTCAGCAGGAAGTAGCTAAGAGAATACGCCGTCCCCTTTTCCTTATGACTCAGGGTGAAGTCTCTCTCAGGGAGGAGTGATAGGGAATGGCAAAGGATACACTGACAAAGAAGATTAATCAGAACTGGCTTTGACAAGCACTGTGGCATTTGGACAAGAACAAACTGGGAGGAGGGTAGAGAGAATAGTGCAACAATGAATGAGTGGAAGCCCAAAATCTCTGTAAATGTTTATGAAAATTAATAAAATATAATTATAGGAAAAAAAAAAGTGACCAAAACACAAAATCAATGGATCTTCTGGAAGTGGAAATCTAATTGAACATCCTGACACAGTTGTACAAAACACAATGTTCAAACATTTTTACAGGATGAAAGAAAAATTCAAAGAATTGTAGGAATCTGCAAGGAAAGCCCAGGAGGAACTTTAAAAAGCAATACAAGACAAGGCAGATAAAACCAATGAGGCAGTAGAAGCCTTATAAAAACAATAAAAAGCCATCCAAAATATTAAAACCAACATTTCAGAAGCTGTCATTATGTTGGAGAGACAAACGAGCAAAAGTGAAGAGATGTAACACAGAATCAGCAAAACAGAAAGCAGAGCTTTAGCACTGCTTTGCTAGGACAAAAATCAGAACCAAAAAGGAAGGAAAATTAAGAAAGCATAAGAATAACATGGGACGCCATCCAGAGGTATAACATGTGCATAATTAGCAAAAAAAAAAAAAAGGTACTGAAAAAATTCTGGAAGAGTTATTAGAAGAAAAGTTTTCAGGTATCATAAAATACAAGAAAATATACATCCAAGAACCTGTGCAAACCACAAATAGCATACACCTTAAGATAAAAATACCAGACATCAAGATATATCACAGTCAAATTAGCCAGAATCAAGAATAAGGGAAAAATTCTGAAAGCAGCTAGAGAAAAACAAAGAGTAACTATAAAGGAGAGCAAAGAAGATTAAGTGCCAATCCTCAGTAGAAACCATGCAAGCAAGAAGACAGTGTACTAAAATAAATCAAACACTCAAAGAACACAATTGTCAACTGGGAATATTTTACCCAGCAACACTACCCACAAAACATGAAAGATCAAGACAATTACAGAGAAGTAAAAACTAAAGAGTTTGTGAAACAAGATCAATATTACAAAAAATACTAAAGGAGGTCCTTTTCACAGAGATGTCATAGAAAAGTGAATGTTTCAAAGTATCCAACAACAACACAAAAAGAACCAAAAAACACCCGAGAGCCTTGTCTCTCAATGGTTACTGAGTGTGAATGGCTTAAATGCACCAGTGAAGAAAAAAAAGAGTAGCAGATTGGATAAAAACATAACCCCCATCAATGTTTTGTCTATAAGAGACACACTTGAAAAGTGAAGACAAAGACAAACTGAAAATCAAAGGGGGAGTGGGGGGAATATACCAACCAAATGGGAACCATAAAAAAAAGCAGGAGTAGCAATATTAATCTCTTATAAAATGCACTTCAGGATAAAATCAATTCTTAAAAGACAAGGAGAAACACTAAATAATGCTTAAGGATAACTTGAACAAAAGGACCTAGCCGTAATAAACATCCATGCAACAAATTGTTGTTGTTGTTGTTGTTGTTGTTGTTAGGTCAAATATGATCCATAGTAATCCTATGAACAAAAGATCTAAAGCCTCTTCTATCTTGTGCCATCCTCACACTTTATGACACACAAAAACCCATTGCAGCAATCACTGTGTCAATCCACCTGGTTGAAGGTCTTCCCTTCCTTTCCTTCACTGACTCTCCACCCTTCAAAGCATCATGTCCCTCTCCAAGGAATAGTCCTTCCTAGCAATATATCCAAAATATATGAGGTGAAGCTCACATGATAGAGCTGCAAAATATTCAAAATACTAACAGACTGGAAAAAAAAGAAATAGACAACACCATAATAGTAGTAGTTGTTGTAGATAGGTGCTGTCAAGGTGATTACAACTAATAGCACCCTTAAAAACAATTATGTGCCATCCTGATAATCTCTGACACACTTGAGCTCATTGCTGCAGTCACTATATCAATGCACTTAGTTGAGGCTTTCCCTCTCCTAAACTGTCTCTCCACCTTTTCAGTATGATGTCCCTTTCCCAAGGAATAGACTTTCCTAGCAACAAGACTAAAATACGTGAGATGAAGCTTTATCACCTTTGCCTGCAAGGAGATGTCTGGCATCACCTTCTCAAAGATATGTTGTTGTTGTTGTTGTTGTTATGTGCCATCGAGTCACTTATGACTCACACCAACCCTATGTACAATATCCCTAAACCCTGCTCTGTCCTGTGCTAATTGCACCATCTCCTATACACCTACCTCGATTACCCCAGTCACTGAATCAATCCACCTCAGCGAGGGTCTTCCTCTCCTGCTCTGTCCCTTCACCCTTCCAAGCATGATGTCCCTCTCCAAGGACTGGTTCCTCCTTACAACATGTCCAAACTATGTTAGATGAAGCCTCAGAATCCTTGCCTCCAAGGAGCAACCCGACTTAACCCTCTCCAGGATGAACCTGATCGTTTTCTTAGCAGTCCATGGTACCCTCCATATTCTTCTACAGCAACACCGCTCAAAGGCATCAATTCTCCTTCTGTCCTCCCCAGTCATTGTCCAACTCTCTGACGAATAACAAGTGATTGCAAAGGCCATGGCCTGGATCAGATGCACCTTAGTCTCCAAAGTGACACAATTTCTCTTCACTACTTTGGATAGGTCCCTAACAGTAGACCTTCCCATCACAATACATCTTTTAATTTCCTGGCTGCTAGTGCCAAGAGTGTTGATTGTGGAGCCAAGCAGACTAAGGCTATGAACAATCTCCATCTCTTCACCGTCCATCCTGATGCTGTCAATTGGTCCAGTGGTGAGAATATTTGTCTTCTTAATGTTGAGCCTCAATCCATATTGGAGGCTGCAGTCCTTGACCGCTCTGCAGCAAGCGCTTCAGGTCCTCCTCAGTTTCAACAAGCAGGATTGTGTCATCTGCATAACGCAGACTGTTGGTAGATCTTCCACCAATCCTGACACCACACTTCTCATAGAGCCTAGCCTCCCAGATAGTTGTTCTGTATACAGGTTGAAAAGGTACAAAGATAGGACACATCCCTGGCACACACCCTTCCCAATTTTGAACCATACAGTGTTTCCTTGCTCTGTTCTGATGACTGACTCTAGGTCCAAGTATTTATTTTCACATCAGCACAATCAAGTGTTCTAAGATTCCCATTCTTCTCAGAGTCAGCCAGAGTTTGTTGTGATCCACACAGTCAAACGCCTTTGCATAATCAGTGAAACACAGATAGACATTCCTCTGGTATTCCCTGCTTTCAGCTAAGATCCATCTAACATTAGCTACAATATCCCTAGTAAACCTTCTAAACCCAGCCTGGACTTCTGGCAGTTCTCTACCGATGTGCTGTTCCAGTCATCTTTTTATAATCTGCAGCAGAATCTTGTTTGCATGTGAAATCAATGATATTGTTCTGTAGTTTACACTCTGTTGGGTCACCCTTCTTTGGAATGGGAATAAACATAGATCTCTACTCTTCTCCAACACCACAACTCAAAGGCATCAATTCTTCTTCTATCATCCTCATTCATTGTCCAGCTCTCAGATGCATAGCAAATGACTGAAAAGACCATGGCCCAAATCGGACACACCTTAGTCTTCAAACTGACATTATTGTTCCTCAAGATTTAGAGATGTCCCTGACTGCAGACTTTCCCAGTGCAATATGTTTTTTGATTTCCTGCCTGCTGGTATAGAGTACACTGACTGTGGATCTGTTGTTTATTGTTGTTTGGTGCCATTGAGTCGTAGACGACTCATAGCGACCCTATGAACGAACAGCCTGAGCACTGTTCATACATAGAGTTTCTGGAGGCAAGCCATTTCGGAAGGATGGCGCTCCTGCTTCCAGGCTTCTTTTAGTCAGGAAGCTCCAGCCAACACTGTCCACCATGGGTACCCATTACCACAAATGGCACATCACTGTCACAATCTTCAGCATCACAACAACTACAAGCTACCTTTGTACAGCAACGCACATACCAGTGCTCTACCCCTAGAAGAATGTTTGACAGGAAAATAATTTGAACCTTTGGGCTTAAGGCCACCTCCTGGCTCAAACCCTAGGCCCAGCCTAGCTTGCCTCACTCCCGAGGACAGAGCAAACCTGCATGTCAAACACATGCCCGGAAAAGCACTCGACTCCAAAAGCTTGCCACGATTCCTGCGCTCATGCCACCATGCACCTTCTGGCAAAGAGAACTTCCCGAGACCCCTGGAAGGAGCCCACCAGGAACAACATGGCCACCTCCTCTCCCAGCTGCCTTTGGGCTTAAGGCCGCCTCTTGGCTCAAACCCTAGGCCCAGCCTGGCTAGCCTCACTCCTGGGGACAAAGCAAACCTGCACGTCAAACACAGGCCCAGAAAAGCACTCAACTCAAAAAGTTTGCCACAATTCCTGCGCTCATGCCACCATGCTCCTACTGGCAAGGAGAGGATTGTGGATCTAAGTAAGATTAAATCATTGACAGTTTCAATCTTTTCTCCATCTATCGTGGAGAATGAACAGCATATTGGTCTGGTAGTGAAGAATGATATGATGACCAGAAAGAAATTCAACAAAGATGGTAAAGCATGAAACTATACAATTAACCAACTGAATCCATAAATATGTATAGGGTAATGAACCCTTAAAAAGCTCATTATACATTCTTCCTTGATGTACATGGAAAATTCTCCAGAATAGATCATATTTTAGGTCACAAAGTAAGGTTTAATAATTAAAAACCATTGACATACACAAAGCATTTCTTAGGCAACAATGATATAATATTAGAAATCTACAAGAGAATAAAAAAGAAAAAACACTGCACCTGGAAGCTAAACAACACCCTGTTTGAACATGAGTGGGTTATAGAAAAAATAAAAACATAAATAAAAATGTTTCTTGAAACAAATGAGAATGAAAACACAACTTAACAAAAACTCTGGGATACTGCATTTCATACAGGTCAATTGATAGCAATAAAAATAAATCAAAAAAGAAGAAAGACAAAGTTTTCTATTCAAATAACATTTCTAACAAATAGACAACAACAAGAAAACCTGGCAATTTCTAAAAGAAAGGCAGTCAGAAGCATTAAGACAGAAATAAATGTAATGGAGACCGGGGAACGCCGGGGGAACGCAC
>NW_006399835.1:12637022-12677989 GCF_000299155.1 Elephantulus edwardii | reverse complement strand
TGAAAATTAATAAAATATAATTATAGGGAAAAAAAAGAAATAAATGTAATGGAAAATAGAAAAACAGTTGAAGCTATCAACAAGACCAAGATTTGGTTCATTGAAAAATTAGAGAAAATTGACAAAGCACTGACAACGCTAACAAAGGAAAAGAAAGAAAGTACAAATAATTCAAATAAGAAACAAAAAGAGTGAGGTCACTATGGAACCAACTTAAATAAAAAGAATTATAATTCATTTTCTTAAAAAGCTATAACAAATATGAAAACCTTGAGGAACTGGATGAATACTTACAAACTCACAATCTACCCAAACTGCCATAGATTAATAGAACACTTGAATAGATTGGTCACAAAAAATAAATTTAACATGTCATAAAAGAATTCTCAAACAAAAAAACCCTGTGAAACAGATGGCCTTTCCAGCAAAATTTACCAGTTAGAGAAGAGCTGTCACCAATTCTACATTAAGTATTTCAGGAAATAGGAAAAGAAGGAATACTCCGACTCATTCTATGAAGTGATTATATCTCTGTTGCCAAAATTAGTTAAAGATGCCATTAAAATATATAAAACTATAGACTGATATATCTCCTTAACACAGACACAAAAATTCTAACATAATCCTAGTCAGTAGAATCCAATAATATATCAAGATGGTTCAACATAAAAAAAGAATAAATGTAGTGTATCACATTAATAAAACAAAAGAGCAGAACCACATGATTATCTCAATCATGATACAGAAAGGCTTTTGGCCAAATACAACACAATTTCCTGATAAGAACACTCAACAAAATAGGACTACAGGGGAAAGTCCACAATACAGTTAAGGGCATATACTTTAAACCAACAGTCAACATCAAGCTTAATGGAGAGAGATTAAAGATATTCCCCATGTGAACAGAATTAGGCAAGGATACCCATTATCACCACTTCAAATCAACACTGTATTGAAAGTTTTAGAATAACAGGCAAGGGAAGGAAATATGAGGTATCCAAATTGGCAAAGAGGAAGTAAAACTATGTCTACCTGCAGATGATATGATTGTTGTTGTTGTTGTTGTTGTTGTTGTTACGTGCTCTCAAGTCACCTGTGACTTATAGCAACCCTATGTACAAAAACCCTAAATGCTGCTCTGTCATGTGCCAATCTAATTGCATCTGACACACCTATCCCCATTACCCCAGTCACTGAATCAATCCATCTCATCAAGGGTTTTCCTCTCTTGAACTGATATGATAGAATTCTTTAAAAAACGCTAAAGATTCAGCAAGAAAACTGTTGGACATAGTCAACAAATTCAGTAATGTAGCAGGATACATGATTAACGTAAAAAAATCTGTTAGATTTCTCTACAGTGGCAATGAGAACATAGAGAACCAAAACAATATTAGCAACCACAATTGCTAACTACACAATGAACTACTTAGCAACAAATGTAACTATAAACACAAAAACCGGAAAAGAAAATTATAAAACACTACAACAAGAAACAAAAAGAACCAGATGCTTTGCTGGAGAAGGAGGGGCAATCTCCTCCTATACCACTCAGATCCAATTTGACTGTATACACACAAAAAATAATAAAATTTTTTAAAAATTAAAAAAATTTTTTAAAAAACCTAAGGAAATGAAACAATACATCATGTTCATGGACAGAATAGATTCAACATCATGGAAATGGCAGTTGTGTCAAAAGTAATTAACAAGTTCAATCCATTCCCAATACAGATACCAATTCCATTTCACCAAAATGGAAAAAGCTATTTGAAATTTTGTCTCAAATGGAAAGAGAACCTGAATAAGCAAAGCACAATTTAAAAAGAAAACTAAGGTAGGAGGTATCACATTCCCTGATCTCAAATTCTACTGTACTATGGATTAGCCATAATAATCAAGATAGCATGGTATTGGTATAGCAACAGATTCGTAGATCAATGGATTAGTATTAAAAGTCCAGAAATCAACTCCTCTACTTATGGTCAACTGATCTTTGACAAGGAAATATAATCAATTAATTGGGGAAATGATTGTCTCTTTAACAAATAGGTCTTGCAATATTGAAGAACCATCTGCACAAAACTGAAGACCCACACTTCATACCATACAAAACAAAGAGGAAAAAAAAACCAACTCAAGGGGGATTAGGGTCCTAGGAGGAAAACCAAAGAGTACATATGTATTTCATTAGAGAAAAATTAGGAACAACTGTTGAAGCCCTAATTTATGGCATGAGTAGACTTGCATAACAAAAGAACTTACCACCAGGAAAGCATAAAATAGATAAATGAGATGTTCTAAAAATCAAATCCTTATGAACATCAAAAATGTTTCCAACAGGATAAAATGGAAGTCCAGAGATGAGGAAAAGTATTTAGCAATGACATATCTGATAAGAGACTCATATATAAATTTTTTAGAATACCCTATCACCTACACAAGAAAGGCAAATGACCCAGTCACAAAATGGGCACAATATATACGAATATTTAACCAAAGAAGAAAGGCAGAGGGTCAACAAACACATGAAGAAATGTTCAAAATCCCTATTAGATGCAAATCAAAACAACAATGAGATATGATCTCATTCCAGTAACAGCAGCAAAGTTCAATAAGCCAAAACACAACAAATGCTAATGAGGATGTGGAGATTAACTTGCAGTGGGAATTTAAAATGGTACAACTACTATGGAAGGTATTCCATAAGAAAGATTGAAATTGTCAATGACTTCATCTTACTTGGATCCACAATCAACACACTTGGTGCCAGCAGTCAGGAGATCAAGAGACATACTGCACCGGGAAAGTCTAGTAAGTGATCTTTCCAAATTACTGAGGAACAATGATATTAATTTGAGGACTAAGATGTACTTGATTCAGACTTTTCAATCACTTGCTATGCATTTGAGAATTGGACAACAAATTAGGATTGCAGAAGAAGAATTAAGGGACAACAGGAAGAGGTGCTGTGAAGTAGGAAGTGGCGTTGTGTGGTAGGAAGGGGGGAATCATTGTTCCCACATACCTTTGGGGGGAAACTGCTATATATCTTGACAATGTGGGACCCCTTAAGCACAAGCAACAGGAAAGACTTGGGCACCTCAAAGGAGGCTAGAAACCACTTCCAGAAGGGAACAATAGGCTTCCTTCTTTGTCATTCAGGTACTTTGAGGGGAAAAACTGCTGTCAGGAAAAGAGCACAAATATAAAGTTGCCTCATAAAACATTGCTGTACCCTGGGTAATCTTATAGTTATAACAGCCTAATATCTACTAAGAAAAGACACCCAAAATATCAAGAATGCAGCAATCCACCTCAGCTATCATCAAAAAACAAAATAATCTTTCTCCTAAAAAAAGCAGACCCCATGAATACCCCAGAAAGAGAGAACCAGAAGAAATATGTTGATGTAGAGTTATTCAATCAGCTACAGAAAAAGATGCAAATGTGGGAAGAAGCACTGGAAGTCAACTGGAGAGCAAATACCTCAGAGTCAGAACAGTCCAGAAGAAATACATGGATGAGTAGAACCTTGAACAGCTATAGATGAATATGTGAAAGATGGAAGGATAAGTAAATGGAATAGACAAAGAGGTAAAAGAACTTAAAAAATTATCACAAGACAGAAAGGGTACAGCCAGCACAGTACTGGAAATAACAGAAAAGCATGAAAATACAATCCAGAATATTAAGACTGAAATGGCAGAAGTGTCCAACATGCTGGTAGGACAAAAAAGTAGAAATGAAGATATGAAACAGAGGGTCAGTGAGCAGAAAGACAAAAGCCTCACTAGAAACATACTAGAAGAAAAATTAGAGATAAGACATAAAGAAAATTATAAAAAAAACCCCAAAACATTAGAATCCTATGGGATGACCCAATCATATTGGGTTATAAAATAAATAAAAGAATAACATATGTATGATTGGAATTCCAGAACAGGAGAGTACAGGGAAATCACTGAGAAGATTGTTGAAGAAGTACTAGAGGAAAACTTCCCAGGTATTTTGAAGAATGGGAAAATCCACCTTCAAGAAACACAGAGAACAACAAAAAGACTCAACATAAAAAGGAAAAAAAATCAAGACATATCATAGTCAAATTATCCAAATTAAAAGATAAGGGCAGAATCCTAAAAGCACCACAAGAAAAACAAAGAGTTGCCTAACAGGGAAAACAATTAGATTAAGTTCTGATTTCTCAGCAGAAAACATGTGAGCTAGAAGGCAATGGGATGCCACATACAGAAAGTTGAAAGATAACAATCGCAAGTCAAGAATCCTCTAACAAAGCTCTCCATCATATATGAAGGGAAAAGTAAATTCTTTGCAGAAAAGATAGACCTTAAGGAATTTGTGAAAACAATACCAAAACGACAAGAAATTTTAAGTGAAGTCCTGCACTCAGAAATGCCAAAAGAAAGTATATGGACCACCGTAACCAAACACAAAAGAAACATGGCAAAATGGTAAAAATAAAACCTGGCCTGAAAATAATCACACTTAATATGAATGGAGTAAATGTATCAAATAAGAGAAAAAGAGTAGCAGAATGGATAAAAAAGTAAAGCCCATCAATATGTTGCTTACAATTTGACAAAACCCAACAACTCAGCAAAATTGGAATAGAAGGGAGTTTCCTCAGCATAATGAAAAGTATATATGCAAAACCAAGAGCCAGTTCTCAATGGAGACTAAAAGCATTTTCCTTGCAAACAGGGAACAGACAAAGATGCCCAGTATCACCACTTGTTTTTGTGGGTTGTTTTTTAAGGTAATGTGGATATTGTATATTTTATTACTTTCACTATTGTTTTTAGTATACTTGCAGTCTGTCCAAACAGTTCTGTGCACTGACATTCACAACAACGTGTTACATCACAAAGATAGACTCTGTCGTTTGATGTAACAAGAGGTTCTTAGCAGCACCCAGATACCCAAACTGCCTTCTTTGGCATGCAAGTACAACTGTTTTTCAGTCATCTGTGATTACATTAATAATAGATTACCAAAAATCTATTAAGGGTTGACAGCTTAGTTAGATTAAATGGGGTTAGAAGTGTCATATTCTTGCTTGTGAGAAACACAACTTAATATTCTATTAAGTTAAAAAAAATATACTATTCGGGCTCTGCCACGCTGCCGCTGCATCGGGGTGTGTGTAGAGTCCCTGCTCAAGAGCTTGTAACAAAATTCCTCATCTTCTTGCATCAAAAAAAAGCAAAACTATTTTATTTCACCCTCTCATTTATTTTTAGTCTCCTATTAAAGACTAAATTACAACACAAAATTAACAATCAGTAATTACAATGCATTCTCAAGTTCACCACAGAATTCTTTAACTTGAAGAGCATTTGTGTACCACTTCTTTTCAATATTGTACTGGAAGTGCTTGCTAGGGCAATGTGACAAAAGAAGGAAATAAAAGGTATCCAAATAGGCAAAGAAATGGTTAAACAGTCACTATATGCAGATGTTTTGATAGTGTACAGAGAAAACCCCAAAGACTCAACAAAAACACTGTTAGAGTTAATAGGCCAATTTAGTATAGTGGTAGAATATAAGATCAATATATAAAAATCAATAGGATTCCTCCTCTACAGTAACAAAGAAAACTCAGAGATGGAAATAAAGAAAGCAATACAATTTACAATAACCAACCACAAATTGAGATACATGGGAGTGAACATAACTAGAGATTCAAGAGACCTATACAAAGAAAATTATGGAGCATTTCTGAAAGACACAATGAAAGACCTAAAGAAAGGTAAAAATGTGCCCTGTTCATGCACAGGAAGACTCAATATGGTGAAAATCACAATCTTATACCAAAAGCAATCTGCATGTTCAATGCAATCTCAATCCGGATACCAAATTTATTTTTCAAGGAAACTGAAGGGGAAATTATCAAATTTATTTGGAGAGACAAAAGACTCTGAATAAGCAAAACAAAAATGAAGTTGGAGACATAGCACTCCCTGACCTCAAAACCTACTATACAGCAGTGGTAACCAAAACAGCATGGTACCGGTACAATGACAGGCACATCGACCAATGGAACAGAATTGAGAACCAAGAAATAGACCCAGCTATATATGGACAACTGGTATTTGACAAGGAAATCAAAGCTATCAAAAGGGGAAATGATAACTTCTTCAACAAATGGTGCTGGCAAAACTGGACTTCCACCTGCAGAAAGCTGAAACAGAATCCACATCTCACACCATACACAAAAATCAACTCAAGGTAGATCAGAGACCTGGGAGTAAAGGCCAAAACCATAACCTTCTTTTTTTTTCCAGTGATCCATTCATATCTTTTCCTGGAGAAGTGGGGTGGGGGAATTAATCATGGGGTTGTACAATTCAAAGGAGGGGGATGAGGGAAATTGGAAGAATCTGGTCTGAAAAACAATGTATTCAAATTTTGTAAATAAACTAATAAAAATAAAAAAAACCCCTTAAGGGAAAAATATAGTACAGAACACATACAAACAGAAAGATTCTGAAAAATCCATCTTCTGGAATTGTTGGTTATTCTTGCTCTCCATCTCTAGCCAGAAGCAGGTAAAGTGAATTCAGCTAAAGACCTCACTAAATGTAGGAGGGAGTATCGACAGGAAACAATAGTGAGGTCTTCTGCTGGGGCAGATAAACAACAAAAAGACATTTTTCAAAACCTCTTTTTCCTCCTGTCCTGTGTGCTTGTCTCCAGTCTGAGCCTGAAGGAAGTTTCTTGGTCATATGAACTGGTTGTCAGTCAAGCTCCCCTTCATTTTAGCTTTCTTAGCTTCCAGTTCAGCCAGCTCCTGTAGCCTCCTCTTGCTCAAGCCTTTGCACTCCAGCTGCTTCTCAATCACTTTGGCATTCTGTGTGAACAAGTCAGCAACTTCCCTAGCCTCAATCTCCTCTTCCTCTTCATCAATGGTAGACACAGTGATACAGCTGAACTTGCACATGTCTTTAGTCTGTTTGGCCATCATCACCTTCTTAGGAGGCTCTTGTTTCTCTGTATATATATTTGTCTTTCCAAATCCCTGGCCGAACTTGACAACTAAATAACTGCACCATCCACAATGAAGGTCACAGTAGAGTTCTTGGGCTGGGACTGGTAGAAGAGTGGCAGACCACACTTTGCACACTTCTTCCTGTACTGTCATACAATTCCTTCAAGCCTCCGGAGATAGACAGTTTCCTCATCTTCTGTATTACAAAACTTGTGAGCATGTTTGGCAGCATCAATGACATGAGATCTATCCCGGGGCCTCATGGGTAACTTCTCTAACACCAGGACCAGGACCAACTAACACGAGCACCAGGACCATCTGGCCGCACAGACAGTAGTACACATGGAGGGGTTTCTCACCATCGTCATACTCCTCTCTGTCCCCAGTGTTGGAGCAGACTACCAACCGGGACACCACTTTCGGCATAATTTGCAGAAGCTGGAGAGAAAGCAACCGCCAGGACCAACCATAACCTTCTTAAGAGACAAACTGGGATCAAGCTTAGAAGGTCTAGTCCACAGTATAAAGAGACTGCCAAATACAGCCAGAAATGCATAATCTGAAGAGTATAAAATGGATGCATGGGACCTTCTAAAGATTAAATTAATGTGTGCATCAAAAAGTTTTCAAACAGGGTGAAAAGAAAACCTACAGGCTGGGAACAAACATTTGGTAATACCATCTCAGACAAGAGTCTGATAACAAAAGTTTACAGACTACTCCTGAACCTCTATGAGAAAAAGACTGATAACCCAGTTACAAAATGGGTAAAAGACATGAAAAGAATTTTCACAAAGGAAGATATTGGAATGGCAACTAGACAAATGGAGAAATGCTCCAAATCACTGGCAATAAGAGAGATGCAAATCAAAACCACAATGAGGTACTATCTCACTGAAGTAACAGTGGCAAAGTTTAGCAGGGCAGTAAGTAATAAATGTTGGAGAGGATGTGGCAAGAAAGGAACTCTTAGACATTGTTTGTGGGATTGTAAAATGGTGCAAACATTCTGGAAGGCACTTTGGCTCTTCCTCAAAAAGCTGAACATAGAAATTCCATATGACTCAGCTATTCCACTACTTGGAATATACCCTGAGAAAATGAGGCATAAACGGAGACTTGTACACCAATGTTCATAGAAGCCTTATTCCCCATCACAAGAACATGGAAACAGGATTGAGACATTGTGGTACATTCACACAATGGAATACTACACAGAACTCAGGAGCAATGATTTTGTAAATTATTACCTAACTTGGGAGGGATTGGAGAGCATTATGTTAAGTGAACTGACTCAGTCCTACAGGGAAAAATATTATTTAAAACCATTACTGTAGAATAAGGTCCAAGGGTAGGAGGAGGGTAGAAGCAGAGAAATAAGGATGTGCAGGGGGAAGGGGGTATTAATCATGGAGTTGTACAATTTGAAGGGAGTGGAGTGAGGGAAATTGGAAGAATCTGTTCCGGAAAAGAATATATTCAAATTTTGTAAATAAACTAGTATAATTTAAAAAACGAAGAAGAATTGATGCCTTTGAACTTGTGCTGGAAGAGAGAGTGCTGAAGAGCTCATGGACTACAAAAAAAGATATGTTCTGGAGAAGGTGCAGCCAGCGTGCTCCCTTGAAGCAAAGATGGTGAAGCTTTGTCTCACATACTTTGAGCATGTTGCTAGGAGAGGCTATTCCTTGAGAAGGACTTAAAAAGGTGGAAAGATAGCAAAGGAGAGGAAGACCTTCAACCAGGTGAATTTACACAGTGACTGCAGCAATGGGATCAAGTATGTCAGAGATTGTGAGGATGGCACAAGATAGGACAAGGTTCAGATCTGTTGTTCATACGGTCACTATGATTCATACTCAATTCAACAAATACCTAACAACTATGGAAGGCAATCTGGCACTTTCTCAAAAAGTTGTAAATAGAAATACCAAGTGACTCACATATTTCACTACTGGAAATATACCCTAAAGTGATCAGACCTGTGACATGAGCGGAAGCACACACACCCACACCCCTATGTTTATTGCAGTATTATTCAAAATAGTAAGCAGATAGAAGCTGTCCAACTGCCCATCAACAAATGAGTAGAGAAACTATGGCATATTCACACAGTGGAAGATGACACAGCATGCAAATACAATTGAGGGAGGCTGTTGTTTTCTTTTGTTGGGGTTTTTTTCCAACCCACAATGCCAAATGATAGATGATAGAATACGTTTATTCTAATGTATAGAAGTCAGTGTGTGAAAATCAGTCCAGTTTGGGGGTGGGTTCTTTGTCCTTGTCTTTGTCCAGCTTGGTGATGCAGGCCACTGTCTTGGGCCCCAGGATGTTGCCTCCCCACTAGCAGCAGATCTCATTGTATCTGTCATTGTAATTGGTCTTTGCCAGAGAGCCTTTGTTTTCCTGGTTCACCTGCGTGAAGGCAATAGTGGTGCAGGTCTTCCCATAGATAAAGTATCCCAGCCTAGCCTTGCTCTTGATTATGGAGTAGGGAACATCCATCTTAAGACACAAGGTCAGCAGGATGACCACCAGCTCAATGATGTCCAAGTGGTACACTATTTTCACCAGTGGGCCTTCTTGTTCTATACAAGGGTAGTGATGGTATTCAGCCCGGCACAGAAGACGAAGGACTCTTGGTGTGTGTGTGGGGGGGGGGGGCAGGGTGTCTCCTTTGTCCTCAGCCTTCTTCTCAGCCAGGGCCAACAATCTCTGCTTCCTTTTTTTCTTGGTCTCTAGCCGATACTTGTGGGCCAGCTTCAACAACTGAGTAGCAGTATGGCAGTCTAAGGTCTGGGTAAATTAGTTAATGGTGGGTGGCAGCTTGACTAGCTTGTAGAGGGTCACCCTTTACCAACTGCAGTCAGATGTAGCAGGGCCATTTGACAAAGTCCTGCTCAATGCCAAAGTTCTTGAACAGTTTGGTGCTTCCTCAAAAGGCTGGACATAAAAATTCCATATGACCCAGCTATTCTACTGCTTGGAATAAATCCTGAGAAAATCAGAACTAAGGTACAGATGGAGACTTGTACACCAATGTTCATAGAGCATTAATTACCACTGCAAGAACATGGAAATAGCCCAAATGTCCAACTGCAATGGAATGGATTGAGAAATTATGGTACATTCACAAAATGAAATACTATGCAGCACGCAGGAGTAATGGTTTTGTAAATTATTACCTAACTTGGGAGGGACTGGAGAGCATTATGCTAAGTGAACTGACTCAGTCCCATAAAAACAAATACTGTATAAGACCATTATTGTAGAAAAATTATGAGGATCCACAGGGGGAGTGGAAGCTGAGGGGTGAGAATAGGTGGGCAGGGGTGGGGGGGTGCTATCATAGGATTGCACAATTTGATGGGTGGGGATGGTGAAAGAAATAGTAAAGACAATGTATTCGAACTTTGTAAATAAACTAGTATAAAATTTTTGAAAAAAAAATTGGCTTGCAAATACAGCCAGAAACTCACAACAAAATGCACAAAAAAGAAAGGAAAACATCTGCGAATAAGACCCTCTAAAAATTTAGCCCCTGTTTGCATCAATAAATTTTCCAATACGATGGAAAAGGAAAAAAAAAAACCCCGCACAAACTAGGAAAAACACTTGCAATGCCATCTCAGACAGGGCCTAATAACAAAAGCTTACAGAATACTACAAGGCTCCACAAGGAAAAGCCTGATAACCCAATTACAAAATGTGCAAAAGACCTGGAAAGACTTTTCACAAAGGAAGACAGGCAGATCACCAACAGACACATGAAGAAATGCTAAAAATCACTGGCAATAAGAGAGATGCAAATCAAAACCATAATGAAATTCCATCTCGTCCCAGTAGCAGGAGCAAAATTTAACAGGACAGCAAGCAGTAAATGTTGGCGAAGATATGGAGAATTTGGAACTCTCATACCCTGCTGATAGAATTGTAAAATGGTACAACTACTCCAGAAGGCAGTTTGGTGTTTCCTCAAAAAACTGAGCATGAAAATTCCATATGACCTACTACTGCTACAAATTTCTTGCTGTTGTTGTTATGTGCCTTCAAGTCACCTGCGACTCATAGCTACCCTGTGTACAATAGCCTTAAACCCTGCTCTATCCTGTGTCAATCTCCTACACACCTACTCTCATTAACCTACTCACTGAATCAGTCCATCTCATTGAGGGTCTTCCTGTCCTGCGCTGTCACTCTACCCTCCCAAGTATGACGTCCCTCTCCAAGGACTGGTCTATCCTTGTAACATGTCCAAAGTATATCAGACAAAGCTTCAGAATCTTTGCCTCCAAGAAGCAGCCTGGTTTAACCCTCTCTAGGATGAACCTGTTTATTTTCTTAGCAGTCTATGGTATATTCAATACTCTTCTCCAACACCACAGCTCAAAGGTGTCAACTATACCTCAGGAAATTAGAACTGAGACACATGGAGAAGACTATTAAACCCGTTTATATTGGTTCAGCCATAGTCCACACAGTGAAGTGGAAACAGATCCACCTTTATACAATGTGAGTCTACCTGAACAATAACAGAAATGTTATCGGTCAAAGTTCCAGAATGGATGAATCACAGTGAACTTTTTCAGAAGCTTTATATGGAAAACTGGATTACTGCTAGGCATATGGAGGGAAATAGCTTGCACGCGCACATACTCTCTCAGCTGGTAGATTAACAACCTGCCTTTGAATTTGCAACACAGCTCCTTACTTGCTAAGTTATCAGAGCTCCTTTTATGTGGAGATACACATATTCAAAGACATAAAGGTCAGTTACCATATTTTAATAGTGCACCACTGTCAAGGGATTTGGTTACTATGGTGTTCTTGTTTTCCAGGAGTTTCTAGCATGATTTCAACAGTTAACTAATTAGAGAGGCATGAAAATGAAAAATAAACAACCCAAACTAAAACAAAACAACCCTGCCTCTAGAATGGAGCTTGATTAGTTGTGTCAGCTGCTGTTCATTCTTCTCTAGACTTAGGGTGGCCAAGGCAAAGCCCAGAACAGCTCTATTCTTGTGCTCTTGCAAATAAAAGCAGTGTGTTCCATAGAGTTTTCACTGGCTGATTTTGAGAAATAGATCACTAGATATTTCTTCCTAGTCCATCTTAGTGTCTCTGGAAGCTCCAGTGAAAACTAAGAGGGGAGCTAAAAGATAATCTACAAGGAATTGTCCCAGACAGCACATTAAAATTATTCCTGCTTTGTATAGAACTACATAAGCCATAAGAACGCTTCCAACTCAATAATTCCTTGACTTTTACTAATTAGCACTTATTTAGATCCCTCTCTGGTATGCTCCCACTCCAACATTCATCACATATCTTTGTCATCAGTTAGGATCAGGTGAATCTTCCCCTAGCATGTGAGTACCTCCATTCAAATGGTGCCTCATTCATATTTGTTCCCTGAGCACCTGGGCCAAAAATGGAAACAGATCCACAAATAGACACTCAATAAACACTTGTTGAATGAAGGAAGCAGCTCAGAGCCTAGCCAGGGCCCCTGCCCACTTGCTCCACTTGTGTGGTAATCTCCCTCAAAAAGAACCCAGCCAATATTCATTCTGTCCAGGAAGGTTTTGAATTCTAATATTTATGAGGGAAAGCCCCATCAATTTTATGGGTAAAAAAAATGCATTAAATTGCTAAGTAAATAAAATACATCAGGTGCATAAAGTGAAGTATATTGCAAATGTATGAATTTTCATTTTCAATATGTGAACCCCTCTCTTAGCCACAGGCTTTTGAGTTCTTGTTGTACACTCTTCTCAGTCTTAATCTTCTATGGATGAACTGGTATTTAGAAGTCTTTAGCCACATGTTCCTTTCTTGGTGCCAGGAATTCACCTTAAACTCTAAAAGTGGCACAAGCTATTAAATTATCATCTAGACAGAATGTGTCAAAACTAACAACATACCTACTAACCACCAGGAAAAAAAATAAAATTGTGTTTGCATAATTATGAAGCCTGATCCCCCAGCACCGGAGTTCTCTCTGCATAAAACTGAATCATCTTTCAGTTCCTGAGACTTATTGGTCTTGTATGTGCTTTTCCAAGTACTTACTATAATATTGATCTTCCTTTGGTCACTTAATAAATGCTTGATGAATAACTAAATAGTACTCTAATGGCATTACAAAAATAATAAGACAGTGTCCAAATTTGCTTAAATTATAGCCACTGAGTCAGTAAAGGCAACTAGGCTAAGTGGTTCATTAAAAGCAGGAAAAAATGTTTTCCTATTTTATACTCTGGACAGAACCTAATCATAAAGAAATATAACTCCACCAAACTACCAGAAGCTTAAAAGGAGCCATTTTTTTAAAGAAAGAAAAGTAGTGACAGCCCGGCCAGCGCTGGAAAGCACAGCGTGTCTCCACGTGATCCTCTCGCGCCTGACAGGGGATCTGTTTCAACACCACGTGCGCTCTCTGCTCTGGAACATACTCAAGGGAAAGTCTGAGAAGAAAGCCAATCTTGGCAAAATCTCATTTGTTCTTTCACATATTCCAAATCTGTGAGGCTCAGGGAGCACTCAGCTCTGCAACCCCATGCATGACTAAATCTGACTTTTCAAATTTCAGAATAATAATTTCCCTCTTGCTTTAAACAGTACGTTCAGCACCAAGAGCACAGAACCTACCCAACGACAAAAACAAGAGAGCATATGTTTTCCATCAAGGTTAATTTCCTCAGTAATAATGCTATTTCTTTATGGTGCTCTTAAAGCTTGTTCTCTTTCTGTTAACTGTGTGCTGAGGATTTGTGTATGGCGGGTGGGGGAAAGATTCCATAAGACAAAGTGCATGTAGGTCTCTACTTAACTTTCTAGTTCTTTATATTTTAACCCTTCATGTTGTTTATGGCTTTTCTTGGCCATTGCCTGACCACAGTAGGAGTTCAGAAATCCATATCCTACCCATTATCTGCAGCAGGTGCTGATCAGATAACTTTTATATACTTTTCCGACAACTGTGTAGAAAAGGAGATACGAAATGTGAGACAACACTAGGAGCAATTGAGGTTTATTGAAGATGGTTACTTATCACTGCACTCTTTATGCAGTGAATCCTAAGTACATTCAATCATAATGTATTTCTCTTTGTGCAGCAGTAGTAATGTTTAAAGGTTTGGTATTGTATGAAAAGTCAGCACCAATTGGCTAGATGAATTTGATGTTATTTCTAATGATTCAAGAAAAGCTTTTACCATGTTCACACTTGACAGAAATTAAATGGTTGGAGTGGAACATAAATGTGCCCACAGATGCCAAAGTGTTCTTTTCAGCAGAGTAAGAACACAGAAACTGCTGCCTATCTGGAGACCGGTTAACCTTTCACACTGATCAAGCTCATGCCAGTGACCCTGTATATAGTCTTCTAGTCATATACTGCATATAATTTGCTTGCATATAAGATGTGAGAAAGTTGGAAACAGGAAGGAAAGATCGCCTTGTTAGATATATGTTAATTACAGCCATCAAGACTACATCAAGAATTTTCACAGCCATTTACTTCCTCTGTCAGCAAGGGACAGTGAAGATAGCCAAAAGTGATTCCAAAATTCTTGAGAAGAAATAGTTTTACCATAATATTAAGTAATGAGGGAGTACAGTCTGTAGGGGAAAGGTCTGGACTCTCTGGTGGTTCAAATCACCAGCAATTCCATGAGAAGAAGATGAACAATTTTCTTTGGTTGTGATTTTAAAGCCCCAGAAACACAACGGAATGTCATGCCACTGCATAAATACCAGCTACAAAAAGGGATTTGAAAAATATTCTTCAAGGTAGTCTAGAAGGCATTTCAAACATTTTAAAAAAGTGAAACTGTGTTATTTCATCTAGATCGAATTCTTGATTCCATTTTTCTAATGTTAAAAGAAGAATTTAGACAGCCTCATTTGTATGCTTGGGGATCATAGCAGCTGTATTATCCATAAGAATAATGGTCAGCAAAAACTGTAGAGAGGGTTTTATAAGCTCAACTCTGGAAATCTGGGACACTACAGGGTTTAAAATAAAAAAAGGTATACATTACGGCTGTATTCTTTCTCTGTATCTATTCAATGTGTATGCAGAGCAGATCATTCAAGAAGCTAAACTTTTTGAAGATGAATGTGGCAAAAGGATTGGAGGAAGACTTATCAACAACCTGTGTTGTGCAGATGAAACAACCTTGCTTGCTGAATAAAAGCCAAGAGGACTTGAAATACTAGTTGCAGAAGGGCAAAAACTTCTAGTCTTCAATATGGACTGCATTTAAACATCAAGAAAACAAAAATCCTAGGGAGCTCTGGTGGCCTAGTGGCAAGAAGCTACACTGTAATCCCAGAGGTACGTGGTTCGAATTCACCAGACACTCTGCTGGAGAAGGATGGGCAATCTCCTCCTGTGCCTGTCAGATCCGATGGTACACACACAAAAAATGATAAAAAAAAATTTTTTAAAAATTTAAAAAAAGAAAACAAAAATCCTTACCACTGAGCCAATAGGCAACATCATAGTAGATGGAGAAAAGATTGAAATTATAAATCATTTTATCTTCTTGGATCCACAATCTACACCCTTGGTATCAACAGTCAAGAAAGCAAAAGATGTGTTGTATTGGAGAAATCTGCTATCAAGAACTTCTCCAAATTACTGAGGAGCAATGATGTCAGTTTAAAAGCTAAGGTGTGCCTGATTCAAGCCATGGTCTTTTCCATGACCTCCCTATGCATTTGAAAGTTGGACAGTTGAATAAGGATGACACACAGAAGAAGAATTGGTGCCTTTGAGATGTAATGTTGGAGAAGAGTACTGGATATCCATGCACTGCCAAAGAGCACAGTGGCTATTCCTTAGAGGCAAGGATGATGAAACTTTATCTCACATATTTTAGGCATGTTGTTAAGAAGAGCCAGTCCTTGGAAAAAGATCTCTTACTTTGGAAGGTGGAAGGTCGATGAAAGAGGAAGACTCTGAACAAAATGGACTGAACAGTGACTGGAACAATGGGCTCGAGTGTATCAGGGATGGTGAGGATTGCAATGATAGGGCAGGGTTTCGCTCCATTGTTCTTAGGGTCACTATGAGTCACAGTTGACTAGACAGCACCTAACAACAATCAATAATAATTATATAGCATTTGTTGTTTGTTATATAATTTTTAGTAAAGATCTCATTTGATATCCATGATGGTGGTCTCATCATTATCCCCAACTAACAGATAAGGACACCGAAGCCCAGAGAGGGAAATCTTCTTACTCAGTAAAGCACAGTCTGTGGACTTGTATGAACTTAATCTTTCAAGTACGAATTCTTCGTTCTACATCCTATTGGCTCTGACTCATGATGAAATGATTGCGAGATCTGAAAATGATCAATTTAGAAGCAGCCACATAGTATGCCAAAAGACCCCTGGTGAAAGGTAGAGACACATAAAATTATAACTCTACACTTGTGCTGGGAAGTGTGAAGGGTTGGTGAAGGAGAGGAAGACCCTCAACTAGCTGAATTTTCACAATGACTGCTGCAATGGGCTCCTTTGTGTGAGGAGGTGTGAGGATGGTGCAAGATAGAACAGGGTTCAGGTCCTTTGTTCATAGGGTCACTACATCTTACAACTTGATGACACCTAACAACAACAAGTACTACCCTTGTGCCACTCATTGAAAACAGTACCATTGGTTTTCTGCTTTGTTGATACCACTTTACTTCTACCAGATTTTTCTTTCACAAATGGCAACTATTCCCAGCAACAATAGCAAAGTTCCACATGCCAGCAAACAACAAATACTGGTGACATTGTACTGGCTGATGGGAATGTAAAATGACAGGGCCACTATGGAAGGAAGTCTGGCACTTTCTCAAAAAGTTGGAAATAGACAAACCATTTGACCCAGCAAATCCACTACTGGTAATATCTCCTAAAGAAGCCAGAGCCATGACTCAAACAGGTGCATGCACACCCATGTTTATTGCTGCATTATTCACAGGAGCAAAGAGATGGAAGCAACCCAAGATCCCATAAAAAAAATGAATGGATAGGGAAAACTATGGTTCATTTACACAATGGAATACTATGCAACATTGAAAACAATGAACTTGAAAAATATTACACAATATGGGGGACCTGGAGGATGATATGCTGAATGAAATATCTCAGTCATAAAAGAGCTGTATATAACAGTGCTGTTATAAAATAGGACTGACATAGGGTCGAGGTTGGCTAGAGAATGAGTAGATAATGAATACTGCATTAGATCAGATGCGAGGAAGAACTGTCTGAAAGGAATAAATGATTAGGCATTATATTTATGACAATGATCTGGAATAAGGGGTGCATTGCAGGGAGGGGTATAGTGGGAGAGAGAGAGGGGAAAGAAAATGTGCAACAAATCTAACTAGAGACACAAAAGACCTATACAAATAAAATTACAAAATATTGCTACAAGAAACAAAAAGAGACCTGGAGAAATGGATGATATACCATGCTGATGGATAGGAAGACTCAACATTGTGAAAATGACAATTCTACAAAAGACAATCTACAAGTTCAATAGATACCAACTCTATTCTTCAATAAGATTGAAAAGGCAAATTCCAATTTTATTTGGAATGGAAAGAGACCCTGAATACGTAAAGAAACCCTGAAAAAAAAGAAACAAGGTAGGAAGCATCACACTCTCTGATTTCAAATCCTACTACACAGCCATAGTGGTGGTCAAGACAGAGTGTTATTGGTGCAGTGACAGAAACATAGATCAATGAAATAGAATTGAAAACCCAGAACCCAGCTCATCTACCTATGCTCAACTGATTTTTGACAAGGAGATGAAATCAGTTAAGTGAAGAAACGACAACCTTTTTAACAAATGGTGTTGGCAAAATCGAAAAATCATCTATAGAAAACTCAAGCAAGACCCACACCTCACACCATATATAGAAACCAATTAAAGGTGGGTCAAGGACCTAGGAGTAAAACCAAAACTATAAACTTTATCAGAGAAAAGCTTGGAAGAACGTGAAAAGCTCTAATCCCCAATATGAACAGTCTTCCAAGCATGTTGAAAAACCTACAACCAGGAGAGAATACAATAGAATCAAATCCCTATACACATCAAGAAAACTTCTCCAACTGGGTAAAAAGGAAAGCCATAGCCTGGGGAAAATATTAGATAATGAAATATCTGGTAAGTGACTCACAACTAAAATTTATAGAATACTCTAACACCTCAACAAGAAAAAGGTAAGCAACCCAGTCTTAAAATGGGCACAGGATATGAATAGATGCTTCACCAAAGAAGACATTCAGATGGCAAACAAACACATGAAAAAATGTTTAAAATCCCTGGCTCTCAGAGGGATGCAAATGAAAACAATGGTGAGATAGCATCTTACCCCAGCCAGTTCAACAAAGGAGCAAACAATAAATGCTGGCAAGGCTGTGGAGAGATTGGAACCCTTAGTCACTGCTGGTGGGAGTGTAAAATGATGCAACCACTATGGAAAGGAGTTTGGTGCTTGCTCAAAAAGTTGGAAATAGAAATATCATTTGATCCAGAAATTCCACTACTAGGTATATACCCTTAAGAAACCATAACTGCCATCCAAGCAGATGCATATCAATGTTTATTGCTGTGTTATTTACAACAGCAAAGAGATGGAAGCAACCCAAGTATCCATCAACAACGAATGGATAGAAAAACTATGATATATTTATACAATGGAGTAATATGCAGCACTGAAAAAAACAACTCATAAAACATTACACAACATGGGTGACCCTGGAGGACATTATCTGAATGAAATATCTCAGTCTTAGAAGGACAAATACTGCTAGCATCACTGCTATAAATCAGGTCTGACTGGGTGGTTGGGAGAATAGGATAAGAGTGCATAGATAACAAATAATGCATTGGAACAGAAGAAGGAAAGAACTGTTTAAAAGGAATACATTATTAGGCATTATATGTACGACAACAGCCCAGAATAAGAGGTACATTGCAAAGAGGACTGGGGAGCATGGAGGGAGGGGAGTTATTGTGCAACAGTAAATGATTTTTTTTTAAATAAACTTGAGAAGGTAGGGAAAGGGGTTAAATGTGCAAGAATGAATGAGTGAAAATCTTAACTTTTCTGTAAACTTTTGTTAAAATCACAATTAAAATAAAAAATTTTATTAAAAAATGAAAATGTGCAAGAATGAAAAACATTTTCTATACTCTAAAAAAAAAAAATGGAAACTATCATGAAGTCGGTCTCGTCATCTAACAAGAAAAGCTCTCCTCAGCAGGTCTTTGCCTGAGGACAATTTCCAAAATATCAACAAGCTGTTAACTTCAAGTTGTGGGCTAGTGTTTCAGCATGAATATAAATTTGTTTCTTACCACTGACGTTTCACCTAATAATATTGGCACTGAGCTTAGCCACAAAAGTACCAACTGTCACAGAGTCTTCAGTGCTCATTATTCACAAATGTCCCATACAGAAAAGAATTACACTTACACTGACAAAGGGGCTTTTGTGGTCATCATAGGAGGCAAGAATTTCCAGAATAATCCTAAAGAAAGCCTTGACAGTTTTGTCTATTAACAAGCTTTTGGTAGATCATTATTTTTAAAAGTAGTCTCTTCTTTCATTTATTACTACTTTTTGCTCCCCTGATGCCCTTAACTCAGTGTCCATGACCTCTGCTTAAACATAAACCAACAAGGGTTGTATTACTCGGTGATGCTCCTAAGGGTGTATTGTACAGGGTTGCTGCTTTTGTTGGGAGCTTTCATGTAAGAAAAGCAATCCAACTCACTTCTACAATTGAGAAAATCGTTGATTATCTCATACCTTAAGATGGAGGAATCCAGTGGGAAAAAAGTAAGTTGAGAAATCTGCATTTTTACAAATAGTCAACATAAATTAGTTCTCAATAAATGGTCCCTCTTCTGGGAAATTACATGGTTGGTTATTCAAAGGTTTCTGTTTCAGCCCAGTCTGGAAGTATTCACATGGATATGTTAGCTTCAATCTACATCTGCAGATCTGACACTGATTTTTATTTGAAAAGACTATATATTACTAAAAACCTTGCCAGACCACTCAGTATAATTCATAAAACACACATACTTTCCATGTCAATTGAATAAGAAAGCATAGTATTGATTTGGTAAAAAAAAAAAATCATCTCAAGGAGAGAAATTTTGAATTGCATAAAATTCCTCCTCAAAGTGACTTACAACAAATCTAGCTTCATCATGTAGAACCACTAATTGAACTTTAGAATATAATAAACCTTATAACCAACATTCTGAGTTCTGACTTCTAGATTACATAACTGTGGGACAATAAATTATTGTTTTTCAAAGTCACCAGCTTTGCAGTATTTTGTTACAACAGCCTTGGGAAATCAAGACCACCTGTTCCTTTGCTATATGCACTCTGATTAAGTTTGTCTTATTTAATTTGATGACTTTGTTGCTTTTCAAGGTATCAATTAATATTTAATGTTGGGATCCTTCTGATTCTAAGTTCTTTAACCCACCCTTATCTTTCATTATTTCTTGGATCTTAAACCCCCACAGAAAAGCTCTTAGGACCGTGTCATATGAGGTCAAGTTTGCAGACAGGTCAGTGTATGACAGTGCCATGTTTATGGACTATGAAGTCATTCCCTCCCAGGGAAACTTGGCTACCATTGCCATTTGATGACTCCTTTTCACTTAGACCAACCAAGAAGAGTTCATTCCATTCATAAAAATAAAGGAATCATTGTTTTCTTCCTCTTATATTACTGAAGGTACTAATGGTTCTAGATACCTCCTGTATACCTCCGAGATACCTGCTAGATACCAGACAATCTAGGAGCAACCTGAACATGGATCCAATCATTCTTGCTAAAAAGACATTAACTTGCTAGCTAAATGTCTTGCAAAAAGGGTAAAGTTAATATTTTTATTCATCATAAATATGCATATAATAATATACATATGTGTATAAGAATACACACTAATAATTTAAGATTACTCAAAGTCTTGGTGGTTACACAACATGAGTGACATTATCTATATCATAAAATTTTACACCTGTAAAATATTAAAATTGACAAATGTTGTGTTATAGATGCTTCCAAACAAAAAAATTTACTCAAAGTAATGTTTGCCGTGAAGGAGACCTTTTTATCCCTACCCTTCATTTCATAACTCAATCCACTATTTTGAACATTAAAACATACCAGTCCCTTAGCTGTGTGGATCACAACAAGTTATGGACAACATTGCTAAAATGGGAATTTCAAAATATTTCATCGTGCTCTTATAGAACAAGAGGCAGTCGTTCAAATGGAACAGGGGAATATGTGGTGAAATGAGGCAAAGTATGCATTATCATTGTATCCTTTCATCATACCTGCCTCGTCTGTATCTGAGCAGATAATTCAAGAAGTTGGACTATGTGAAAAAGAATGTGGCATCAGGATTGACTGAAGACTCATAACAACCTGAGACGTGCAGATGACACAACACTGCTTGCTGAAAATGAAGAGGAATTGACGTGCTTACTGATGAATTTCAGACTATAGCTTTCAGTATGGATTACACTTCAATATAAACAAAAATCCTCACAACTGAACCATAAATGGAACAACATCACAATAAATGGAAAACATGTTGACCTTTTAAAGGATTTGATTTTACTTGAATCCACAATCAACACTCACGGAAACAGTAATCAAAGAAACCATAGCATATTGGATTGGGCAGATCTGCTGTGTAAGACTTCTCGAACATCCTCTTGAAGGCTAAGTTGTAACTGACGCAGGCCACGGTATTTTCAATTGCCCCATATGCATGTGAAAATTGGATAATGAGTAAGAAAGATCAAGGATGAATGGGAGTCCTTGAAAAATATAATAATATTGATAAAGACTATCCCATGGACTGAGAGGACCAAAAAGTCAGTCTTAAAAGAAAGCATATAAACAATGTTCTTTGGAAAACAAATTTTCATCTCATATGTTGTGGACATGTTATCAAAAGAACAAGTCCCCAGGGTAGGATGTCATGCTTGGTAAAACAGTCAGTGACAAAAAAAAGAAAGATACTCAATGATGTGGACTGGCATAGTAGCTGTGATAACGGACCCAGACAAACCAATAATTCTGAGGATAGTACAGGGTCAGGCAGTGTCTCTTTCTGCTGTACAGAGGGTTATTCTGAGTCAGAAATGGCTCAGTGGCACCTAAAAAACAACAACAGAAACCATCTGTGAGTCATTTCTTATTCCTTCTTTGACAATTATTGTTGGAAGGTAAATTAGTCTGGAAAGAAAGATATGGCCAAAGCTTTAAAACACATATACACACACATGCCAAGCAACTTACTAAGCCAAGTAACTCATCATGCCGTAGGTAAGGCATGGAACTGAGAGGATGTGTCTGTGAAGTGCAGGTTTCAGAAAAAGCTATTGATTGAACTGACCCATTCTCCTTAACTATCATACTCCTTAGTGGTCAACCACATAAATCTGTAAATTGGTGAGTTTAAGATTGAACTGTTTCCAAAGCCCATCAGGTGGCAATTCCATTACCTGCATCACAATATTTTTTTTTAAGGAAGAATGGTGATGGGACTCTGGAGGTCAATCAAAATCTCTACAGAAAGAGGAAAGCTTATCTGAAATACATAAAATATTTTAATAATTTTTATTTTAGCTTTTTTGTTTCAGTTATAAAATACTTAAAATAAATTGAAAAAAAATAGGAAAAGTGCAACCATCACTTATCCATTCAGCACACTAATTATCTTATTACTATGTTTATAAGACATGAGTGATGTGTTATTATCATATTTAAAACACATTATTTCATCACATATGTTAAATACACCTTTTTGTTTTATTTCTTATGAAATAAGATCTATTTGGGGCTATAACTGAACTACCTTTAAAAAAAAAAAGATTGAACTGTTTCCAAAAAACTGTTTCCAAAAAGCTGACCAATACTAGACAGTCAATCTGCAAATGAAAGCAACCAAAACAAAAAAATCTTTTGTCTTGGTAACATTTGCTGTTAGTTAATTAAGCTGAAAAATAAATGTTTTATCAGTCTTAGAAGAAGGAGCCTAATTGGTACAATGATTAGAAATGGAAAGTGGTCTAGGACAAATTCATTTGAGCCAAGGACTAATGAAAAGGAGCGGAAAATCAGACCTGGAAATGTACTATGCTGGCCTCTAGGAAGCCATCCTTGCCAAGCAGGAAGAGGCTCTGTCTGATTAACACCCATGTGTTCTGCCCAGATGCGACTAGCTGACACTGAGCTGAATGAGCAAATAAAATGAAGGCTGGAGCATGAATGTCAAGAAAATAGAAAGAAATTTCAGCTGTAAAATGTTCAAAGTATTTGCACTGATAAGTCACTGAAGAAATAATATAGTAGTGAATCTAGAGCATAAAAAGATAAAAATACTAAGTCTCCCAAGTAATACATGAGTTGTAGCTTAGAGCATAAGAAATCATTTATGTAGATCAAATTAAATGAAAAATATTAGTTCTTTCACAAGGGGGAGTATAGATTATTTATTCTTTTTATTTTTCTGTATTTTCAAAATGCCCTTCAAATGAGCATTCACTGTTTTAAATATTTTCTTTTACTATCTTTAAGTAGGAATAATGTATTTGCTTAGGCATTCTCCTGGGTTCAGTATAAATGATTCATTATTCATAGAGTGAAGTCTCTAAAACAGACACTAGACAGGTTAAACTCCCCTCACCCAATCTAGCATGTTAATTTTTTTTTCTAACTAGCTATCTGTGAGATTCTACAGCTTTGAATTGCTGTGATACTGAGTAATTTAACATCAGTGATGAAGAGGACTGACAAAGTCTACAACCTTTAAAGTGGATTACATTTTAACAGAAGAAAACAAAAATCTTCATTTCTGAACCAATAGGCAACATCATGATGGATGGATAAAGATTGAAGTCGTCAGTAATTTTATTTTACTTGAATCTACAATCAGCATCAACTGGAGCAGCAATCAAGAAATTAAAAGACATGCTGATGTGTTCCATTGGGGAAATCTGTTGTCAAGGATCTCTCCAAAGTTCTATAGAGCAAGAATGGCACTTTAAAGAATAAGGTGCATTTGATCTAAGCCTTGGTCTTTTCAGTTCCAATTTATGTACTGAAAATTGTACAATGAATAGGGATGATGTACGAAGAATCAATGCCTGTGAATTGTGGTGTTGGAGAAAAGTATTGAATATTCCATGGACGACCAAAAGAACAATTAACTCTGTCTTAGAGGAAGTGCAACCAGGTTGCTCCTTAGAAGTAAAAATGGCCAATTACAACAATCAATCTTCAAATTTTGGACCCATGAAGAGAGGAAACTTTGGAGGCAGAAGCTCTGGCCCTTATCGTGGTGGTGGTCAATATTTTGCCAAACCATGAAACCAAGGTGGCTACAGTGGTTCAAGTGAAAAGATTGAAATTAAAATAGTCCCTATAGTTCTCAGCTGAATTAAACTCAGGTTTCTATAGTTCTCAGCTAAGTTAAACTCAGGAATTTTTCCACTGTCCCTGGTAGAGCCCCACACCCAGCTGTATCCAAGGCAACAGTATTTCAAGAATGGCTAACTGAAAAGCAGGGCAAACAAGCAGATGTTTCTCGACTGATAACCAATGTATCTTGTGCTTTTCCACTGCCCTGGAGTTTGAACTCATTGTATACTTAAGAATTTGTGACACCACCCTATAGTTAAAGATCTATCTAACTGCTACATGTGCTACGTGACTGCCGCAAGTGCTACGTGCAAATATGCTGTGTAAACCCTGAGCAAACACTGAACCAATGAATTCAAACTGTGCTTTCATCACCCAATGAGAAGCTGATACCCAGTTGTATCTCCCTAAAGTGTATAAAAAAACCCAACTTTGCTCGCGGTCGGCTCCTCTATCTCTTGCCAGAGATAAGAGTGGGCCCAGAGCTCCGCAATAAACCTCTTGCCTCTTGCTGTTGCATCAAGCCAGTGTCTTGGAGTCTTGGGTCTTCGCTGTCCGCTCGGGATAGGACCACCGGTTCGGGGGTCTTTCACAAGCAGGAGCAGCAGCTATGGCAGAGGGAGATGAGTTTTGTAACTGCCAGGAAACAAAGCTTAGCAGGAAAGGAGAGCCAGAGAAGTGATAGTGAAGCTACAGGTTATAAAAGATTTGTGAACTCAGCCAAGCACAGTGGTGGCAGAGCCTAGCTGCTATAAAGAAGACGTGTTTTAGACAATACTCATGTGTATGGGCAAAAAATCTGAGGGCTGTATTTGTAACTAATTGTTCAACATGTTATTTTACTTTCTGTTCTGTGGAAAATGTAAAGCATTCCGAAAACAAGGGTTTAAATGTAGAATTTTTTTTTTTTGGCACCCATGCTGTTGATTGCTAAATGTAATAGTCTGATCATAACACTAAATAAATGTCTTTTTTTAAATGTGCCGTGTAAAAAAAGAAGAAGTAAAAATGGTGACAGTCCACCTCATGTATTTTGGGAATATTGCTACAAAAGGGCCAGTCCTGGAAAAGACATCCCGACAGATTGACACAGTGACTGTAACAACAGGCTCAAGCATATCAAGAGGTTTTCAATAGAAAGAGATCATGAGTCTGATGCTAGGACAAGGTTCAGATCCATTATTCACAGGGTTGATACAAGTTGTGGTTGATTTGATGGCACCTAATAATAAAAATAGGTCTAGGCAATGTGTTAGCCTATTGCACGTAGGACTGCTATGAGTCAAGATCTAACAGGCTACTAACACACAACAACAAAAGACTGGGCACAGAACAAAAGGTAGTTATAAAAAGAATACAATGAAATATAAAGCATTTACTCCAAAAACACATAAAATAAATTCTCTAAAACTCATTGCTGTCAAGTGAGAAGTGTCTCATAGCTGATACTCTAACAGGTTTCTGAGGCTGTAAATGGTGAGGGAGAAGACTTCTAGTCACTGGAGGTTTTGAATCTCCAGAGAAGTGCAACATAAATCCCTATCAGGAGAGTTACACAGCACCTAACCTAATGTTGTTATTATTGTTGATAGCTGTAAGTCAATGACTACTCATAGCAACCCTATGAACAAAAGACCTGAAGCATTTCTATAACTATCATCATTTCTCCATGTTCATAGAGTTTCTAAGAGGCATGTGATTTAGGAAGTGGATGCCACTCCTGCTTCCAAACATGTCTTAAGCTGGGAGCTCCGCCAATCACGCCAATCACTGTCCAACATGAGCAACTGTTAGGGTATTTAACACCCAAAAGGCACAAGGCTCAGCATCATAGCAAACCCAGATTATGTCAGTATGGTAAACTGACAGAAGAGTGTTTTATGAATGAGAAGTATGTTCCTTCAAAATACAACAACACTAGTTTAACAACCAAATTTCATGGGAAGCCAAATTTCATACTAAATATTTGTAATACACTGACTGCTACTTCAGATTATGAGGGAGGCTGATACAAGCTGGAATTCACCCTGAAGTACTAAGGCAATCAATCCTTAAATGTTTACAGGGGTAGACTCTAAAGCAATCCTTAAGCATTTACCGAATTCTTGCATTGTATTTGCTAACTCGTTCCTTCAGAGACAAGCAGAAGGTTTTCAATAGAAAGAGCTTAGCTTCATTTGCATTGAATTCTCTTGGTGATTTGGGGCAATTCTACCTTGTTCCATAGTGTTGCTTTGAGTCACACTTCTATGAAGGTGACATTTTCTTTTTGTCACAAGCAAAAGTTTCTCCTAAAAGGCATTATTAAACACCTACATACATACATACATTTCAAAGTTTGCATTCAGTTTTATTTATAGTCATTTACAAAAAAGGACACTTAGAATATGTGTAAATTCCCTGACTTAAATTTCAGAATTGAGAAAGCCAGCTGAGCACTCACAGGACACCATGGTCATCTCCATTGTGTTCATGATCCTCGCTTTCCAGCCCTAGCTCACTGATTCCTTCTGATTGTTTGCCTTCTGGATCCTGCCACAGAGCCCAGATAACCACAGGGGATTGGTTCTTGCCTCTCAGACATCATTTAAACCTGGCAGCAAGGACAGAAAACTTTCTTGTGACAAAAAGAAAATGTCACCTCCATAGACGTGTGACTCATAGCAACACTATTATTGAACAAGGTAGAATTGCCCTATGGTTTTCAGTGTCTAAAACTGTGATCTTTATGGAAGCAGGCTGCCTCATCTTTCTTCCATGGAGTAGCTGATGTGTCCAAAATACTAATCTTTTGGTTAGGAATCAAGTACTTTGGGCTCTGGTAGCCTAGTGGCAAGAAGCTGCACTGGAATCCCAAAGGCATGTAGTTTTGAGACCTCCAGCTGCTCCACAGGTGAAGGATGGGCAATCTCCTCCTGTGCGATTAACTGCCTCTGAAAACCCGCTGGAGGTTCAGTTATGGGTCGGTTCCAACTCTACGTTCCTCAACAACAACAACAATCAAGTACTTTAATCACTGCAAACGCACTACTTACTTCTGTCAAGCTTGTTTCAACGAACAGTGACCCTCCATCGGGTTTCCAAGGCAGTAGACCTTGTGGAGTCTTTCTCCTGCACAGCAACTGGTGGATTCACACCACCAGCCCAACTCATTACATGCTAACAGTTCAACTCATCATACGCTTCTAGGTCCTTGTTGTTGTTGTTGTTGTTTAATGCCGTCGAGTCGTAGACGACTCATAGCGACCCTATGAATGAACAGGCTGAGCACTGTTCGTCCATAGAGTTTCCAGAGGCAAGCCATTTTGGAAGTGGATGCCACTCCTGCTTCTAGGTCCTTAAATACTACAAAAACTTCCTTTTAATAGAGTGTGCATTCGTTGACTGTTTTCATTTCCGTTAAACCTGGACTTCACTGCTCCTTTGGTAAAATCCTGTATTCCATAGCAGCTCCTGGTTCTCATCTGACTTGACTCAGAATACTTGCTTTTGGCTTGCCGGCCTTGATGTTGACCTCAGCCCAACCTGAATCGCAGAAAAGCCTAGCCTTTTGAGTTCTCCGCTCATCCTTTTCTCACCCTGTGTTTCATTTCCTGGCCAGCATGGTTGACCTAAAACCATCACCCAGATGCCTTTCTGCCCTCAGCACCTGGTTCTCACATGCTAGCAAGAAAATTTTATGTTAATGGTAATGCTTTTGGAGAAATTCAGTTCAAATACTGGCTACAAGATTTTTAAGAATGTGTTTATAATAACTTATTTTCCCTTGTTCTCTTTTTGCTCCCTATTTGGCCAGTGTTTGAATTATTCCAGCCTTTTCCACTTTGCACCATTCTAGAACTCTCTGGAGGAAAGGTATTTGAAAACTTAGGAGAGTATGCTCCTCTATGCAACTATCCCCAAGATAATCAGAGTTAATTCATGTAGCAAATTCACCCTTATTTTCTCTTGTGTTTTGCTTAGCCAAATAAGGAATTTTCCAGTATCCAAAGATACATTAAATAACAATTTAATTGGGAAGAACTTGTCTATCTTGCAGGAAGATATTACATGTCACCATGAATAAAAGAGGCTTGTCTCTTGTAATATTGCCTAATAATTTCCAAATTACATAGGGCACAAAAACAAGAAGGAGATAAAAGTTAGGAATGTGAAAAAGAAGAAATAAATCTTCATTAAAAACTTATTCCTACGTTTAGCTTTTTGAGAAAGCACCAAACTGCCTTCCAGAATGGTTGCACCATTTTACAACCACACCAACAATGTATAAGAATTCTTTCTCACCGCATCCTCTCCAACATCTATTACTTGCTGCCCTGTTAAACTTTGCTACTGTTATATTGCAGTGAGATGGTACCTCATTGTGGTTTTGATTTGAATCTCTCTTACTGCCAGTGATTTGGAGCATTTCTTCGTAGAAATTCCATATGACCCAGCTATTGCACTACTTGGAATATACCCTGATAATATGAGAACTGAGGCACAAACTGAGATTTATACACGAATGTTCATAGCAGCATTATTCACCATCACACAAACATAGAAACAGCCCAAATGTCCAACACAAACAAATGGATAGAGAAATTATGGTACATTTACACTATGGAATACTATGCAGTATAATATTTATACTACAAGGATAAATATTGTATAAAACCATTATTGTAGAGTGAGTATAAGGTTCCAGGAGAGTGGGAGTGGCTGGAAGCAGAAGGATATGGATGTGCAGGGGAAGAGGGGATTAATCAGTGGGTTGTACAATTTGATGGTTGGGAGGTATCAAGATTGGAGGAAAATAATTTGTTCGAATTTGTATTCAAGTTTTGTAAATAAACTCGGGGGGGGGGACCCTTATTCCTTTGAGAACATAAATTTAACTACAGTATTCATATATAGAGGAAGTGGTTTTATTTAGTATCCAAATCACCAAGAATGTCTGGTTTCTGGACTAGCAGGAAGGATGTACTGGTGATGTCTGCTACTTCCCCACTGGCTATTTTAACAACAAATTATGCTTTCAACATCTGCTTTAAGCCACTCAGCCCAACACGCTCTCCCAGCCACTTGGCACACGGTTTCACAGGCCCAGACACATGCCTTCTGTGAAGGTGATGACTTTGAAGCTCAGACACTGAGTTCACTTAGTAAGTACGACTACACAAAGGTCACTAAAGCTGGGAGCGAAGGATGCCAGAGCTACAAAATCAAATTCATGACCGACTCATAGCTGATCCTCTGGGAGGTTTTCTGAACTTGTAAATAGTACAGGAGATAACTGTCCATCTTTCTCCCACGGAGCTACTAAGGGACTCAATCTGCCAGAGAGGCACTCCTTTGGGTTAACAATGCAACTCTCTCTATGGACTGCACCACCAGAGCACCCACTAGCTCTAAAAGCCGTCTATGCACCAATGCACCCATAGAAACAAAACATAGTATTGTGCTGCTGTAACAGAACAAATTACACTGTAAAGACTAGAAATGTATTTTCTCACAGTTGAAGAGACTAGACATCTGAACTCCTGTGTGGCTCCAGGGATAGATCTGTCTTTGTCTATATTCTCCTATTTCTATTTATTTCCTTAGATCCCTGGTAATCTTCATGTAACTTTGAGCTTGCTATCTCTGTATCTATGCCATTCCTTATAGAACTCAGAGGTGATCAAGTTGTAGCATAGGCCCTACAGTTGGAATGCTTTAGCATACTATTAACATAACAGAGAAAACGACTTTCAAGTGTGATTATATTCACAGGGATTAAGGTTAAGAGCAAACACATACTGGGGAGTGGGATTTGGGGGGAGTCACAGTTCAATTCATTACAGTCATATTAAAGGGAGGGATGGGATGAGATAGAGACTTTACATAAACATCAATCAACACAAAAGCAATTTCTTCCCCAGTGCAAGTGCTCTAGTGGCCTAGAGTTAGTGAGATGCACTGGTAACCACAGTGCTGAGTGTCTCCTACAGATCAAGTCTACCAGCAGCTACAAGAGAGAGAAAAAAAAGTCTCCTCTAATTAAAATTCACAGTTCATAAACCAGACAGAGAGTTGCAGTGAATTGCACCTAGCTACAGTACATTGACAGAGAACTACCAGAAATACAAGCTGGGCTTAGAAGAGGTTATTACACTAGAGATGTTATTGCCAATGTCAGATGGATCTAGGCAGAAAGCATAGAGTACCAGAAAAATGTCTATTTGTGTTTCATTGACTATTCAAAGGCATTTGACAGTGTGGATCAAAACCAATTGTGGCTAACCTTGAGGAGAATGGGAATCCCAGAACATTTGATTGTACTTACATGAAACTTATATGTGGACCAGGAAGCAGTCCTCATAACAGAGCAAGAAAACACTGCATGGTTCAAAATCAGGAAAGGAGTACATCAGGGATGCATCCTGTCCCCATTCCTTTTCAATCTGTATGCAGAACTGATCATTTGAGAAGCAGTGCTTTATATGAGGAGGAATGTGGTATCAAGATTGGAGGAAGACTCATCAATAACCTATGATATGCGGACGACACAACTTTACTGGCTGAAACTGAAGACGACATGAAGCACTTGCTGCAGAAGGTCAAGCACTATAATCTTCAACATGGATTAAATTTCAACATCAAGAAGACAAAGATTTTCTTCACTGGGCCATTGGCAGTACCATGATAGATGGAAAGAGATTACGGTTGTTAGCAATTACAGCTTGCTCAACTCCACAATCAACACTCTTAACCCCAGCAGTCAGGAAATCAAAAGATGAATTGCATTGGGAAAATCTACTGCTAGGGACCTCTCCAGAGGGTTGAAAAGCAATGATGTCAGTCTGGAGACTAAGGTGCACCTAATCCAGGCCATGGTCTTCACAATTACTTGTTATGCTTCAGAGAGCTGGATAATAACTAAGGAGGATAACAGAAGAAGAATCAATGCCTTCATTGTGCTGGAGAACAGCCTTGCACATACCATGGACTGCCAAGAAAACAAATAGATCTGTCTTGGAGAGGATGAAAACAAGTCTCTCTTTGGAGGCTAGAATTTTGAAGCGCCATCTCACATACTGAAAACATGGCCAGGAGAGATCGCTCTTTGGACATTATGTTTGGAAGGATGGAAGGACAGTGCAGGAGAAGATGACCCCAGATGAGATGGATTGATACAGTAACTGAACTAATGGGGGTTGGTGTGTCAAAATTAGTAAGACTGGCTGAGGACAGGGAAGGATTCAGAGATGCTATACACAGGGTTGCTATAGATTGCAGGCAACTCGTTGGCACATAACAAGAACATATTTTATTAGTGGTTTTTAATTTAAGTCTCTTGTTTAAAGTCAACAAGACGTCATGGAGGCTCTTTGTATTTAAAAGTCGGTTGTTATTATATTTTGTAGGAACATTCTTCAAAGCGGTACAGCACTCTTCTGTCAATTTGCTGTACTGGTACTGAGGTAACTTGGGGTTGCTGTCATGCTGAACATTGTGCCACTGGGTGTCAAAATGCCATAACGGTTACCTATGATGGACAGTATTTGGTGGAGCTCCCAGTTTAAGACAGGTTTGGAACAGGAGTGATGTCCACTTCATAAACAACATGCCTCTGAAAACTATATAAACTTTGAGAAATGACAATGGTTATAGAAAGACTTCAGGTCTTTTGTTCATAGGGTCAATATGAGTCATGCCTGACTCAACAGCAATCGACAATAACAACAACAGAGGGAAGTGAGTGAATGTGTTATTCTGTAAAGGCTGAAACAGAAGTCAGATTTATAGACCTGGGTGAGCTTGTGAGGAGTGTTGAAATTCTGGCAAGTACATTAATACTAGAAAATTAAGTATTACATGGCCATCTTTATTGGCTTCAATGAACTATATTTTCCCAACTTTTAGATAATAAAAGGAAAACCTGACATGGAAAAGTTCTCAAGATATTTTAGTTCCTATTTCTGCTTCTGAGGAACAGTTTTATAGACTGGGAATGAGTAGTATTATCACCTCCTTAAATCAGTATAAAAGTTGAGTGCTTAAAAACATTACATTTGGAGATAGAAAATTTGGCAATAAAAGATAGTCTGAACATGAACATTTCAGGTCATAACCCAATTTTCTATTCAGATTCTAACAGTACTGGGGGCAACATTTTCCAAGATAATTAGGTGGAAAATTCTGAAACAAATAAAATGTACATTAATGTTATGATCTCTGAGGGCTGCATGCAACTTCCTCAAGTCCTTCCCCACTGAATCTGGAAGATAGCAAAGACCTGGCCCTATTTGGTGCTGTTTTCAAGTGAGTATTACTGTGAAGTCTGGAGGCAAATGTGTTCTTGGAGCAGTACACTGTTATTTAAGACAGGAACCAGGAAAAAGGCCACTAGACAGTATGGCCCCTACCTGGCCACCTCAAAAATACCTGGCCAAACAACTGTTTTTGTAACACACATACTAATATTATCAAATTATTATGCTGTCAGCTTAGGGAAAATCAAAGAAAAGAACCACCTGATTTTTATAGGCCTTTTAAAACTATCAATTTTACATTTTTAAGTCAAAATTAACTCAAGACTATCCTTAGAATAGAATAATGTCTAAACCTGTTCATTAATGGAAAGTCCATTTAAGCTTGCAGCTTTGCAATTCCATGCTGAGCACTGACTTTGAAACCTCACTGGCAGATCTGAAAGTAAAATAAGAAAAAAATGAAGCAATGGAAAAGTCTTTCCCAACTCACAGTGTTGGACAGAAGGCATTTATTTCCAGGCTGCCACATGTGTTTTAGAGCTTGCTTTTATGAGGAAGAGAGATCATTCCATTAGTGTGTCATGGAGAACATTTCATGTTATCTTTATATATTTTATAAAAAGCAAGCAGCATTTAAAAGGAGACAGTCCAATCCAACAGTTTCTTTAGATTCTTTAATGCTTATCATCTGCCTTTAAATATAGGCCATTAAATTTATTTTCCTAGTAGAAACAGCCACATGGAGTATCAATTTATCTGAAATGAATTTGTCACTAAATGGTACAATAAGACATAGACATTTGTTTTTTTCCTAGTATCACCAATTGCAATAGAATAAAAATATACATGATATAGAGTAATATTTTCTTTTAGATTAACAGCTTTCTGTCTTTGGGACTAAAAAAAGGTACTGAGAAAAGCAAAAATTCTTTGAGATAAAATTATTTATCAAAATATTTGGCAGCATCAGGATGGATGGTGAAGAGATTGAGATTGTACACAGCTTTAGTTTGCTTGGCTCCACAGTCAACACTCTTGGCACCAGTAGCCAGGAAATTAAAAGGCTCATTGCCATGGGAAAGTCTGCTGTTAGGGACTTCTCAAAAGTACTGAAGAGCAATGGTGTCTTTCTGGAGACTAAGATGCGTTTGATGCAGGCCATGGTCTTCGCAGTCACTTCGCAGAGAGTTGGACAATGACCAAGGAGGATAGAAGGAGAATTGATGCCTTTGAGCTGTGGTGCTGGAGAAGAGTATTGAGAATACCATGGACTGCTAGGAAAACAAACAGATTTGTCCTGGAGAGGGTTAAACTGGGTGGCTCCTTGGAGGCAAGGATTCTGAGGCTCTGTCTAACACACTTTGGACATGTTGTGAGGAGAGACCAGTCCTTGGAGAGGGACATCATGCTTGGGAGGGTGGAGGGACAGTGCAGGAAGGGAAGGCCCTCTATGAGGTGGATTGATTCAGTGACTGGGATAATCGGAATGGGAGTGTCAGAGACAGTGTGAATGGCACAGGACAGAGCAGGGTTTAGGACTGTTGTATATAGGGTCGCTATGAGTCACAAGCGACTCGACAGCACATTACAACAACAATAAACAACAACTTCAAAAAATGGTGTCCATGGTTTAAGAAATAAAAGTCATACATAGGTAAGAATCTATTCTCAAGTATTTACAGGGCAAAACACACCATTTTGTTTCCTTCACTTTTCTAAAAACCTTGAATATATGTTGTTGTTTCGTACTGTCTAAGTAGTGATGCTATTGTTGTTATGCACTATTGAGTCTGAACCGAACTATAGCTGACCATCTAGTGAGTTTCCAGAGACAGTTGATGACATGGGAGGAGACTGCCCATCCGTCTCCCACAGAGTGGCTGGTGGCCTTGAATCACATGCCTTCAAGATTATAGTGCAGTTTCTTGCCACTAGGCCACCAGAGTTCCCAAGTAGTGATAGTAAATTAAAATCTAAATAAAATCTGAATAAGAAAAATAGTTTCCCAGTTTTGTTCTAAGGAAAACAATAGCTAAGTCTCATTTTGTTATCAACACAACCATTGAAATTTTCCCAGCAGCCACAATTTAATCTCCCCAAGTATTTATTTACTCATTATCTAATGCTGAGCAAATAATCTGCTCTCTAGAAGCATGGAGTCAAATAGGCGTTTCTAAATATCTACACTATATCAGGAAATATTTTCCAGAGAAATCCTCTCTTTGAGGCCTTCCCTTCAGAGCATTGTGATACCAACCATTCAGCAAGAATTACATAAATGGGAAGACAAGCCAAACTTCCCTCCTACCACAACCTTGGAACAAAAGGAAGTGATGCTGAAGTAAAGAGCTAAACAAAAGTTTCCCAAAGGCACTTGAGATGACAAAGTATTATAACAGAATGGGCAGAGAGTAGGAATCAGAGAATAAAAAGGGAAGAACTCACTCAGCACTTCTCAGTCTGCAAGGACTGAAAAACACACTCAAGCCTTGAATTGCAGTACTGACAGATGTTATAAGTAAATTTTGAATGATCTAGGAATCATTAAAAGAAGATGAAGGGAATTAACAAAGTCACTAAATAAAAAATGTCTGACACTGAAATATTTCAAAAAGTACCAATAATCGAGAGGCAATGGTGATATGATAAACAGGGGTGGGAAAGAAAATGGCTAAGATCCTGGGTGAAAAACAATGTATGTGAACTTTGTAAGTAAACCAGTACAAAATTAAAATTTATTTATATTTTAAAAAAGTAGTTGTGACACTAAAAAACACACACAAAGAAAACCAAAAACAACAATAACAAAAAAAAAACCCCAAAAAACAAAGTCAATGGTGTTGAAGGAAGAACTTCAAATTGCACTGAAGCACTGGAAAAAATAGTCTCAAAATAGATACATAAAGAAATGCTCAAAATAATTGTAAATAAGAGAAATGCAAATCAATACCACAATGAGATACCATCTCACCCCAGCAGTGTGGCAAAGTTTAACAAGACAGCAAGCAATAAATGCTGAGAGGATATGGAGATCAGAAATCTCATATACTGTTGATGAGATTGTAAAATGGTACATCCACTCTGGAAAGTAGTTTGACATATTCTCAGAAAGCTGAACACAGCAATTCCATACGGCCCAGCTTTTCCACTGCTTGGAATATATTGCAAGGAAAATAGAACTGAGACACAAATGGAGATTTGTACACCAATGTTCATAGCAGTGTAATTCACCATAATAAAAAAATAGAAAGAACCCAAATGTTGATCAACAAACTAATGGACTGAGAAATTGTGGTACATTCACACAGAGGAATACTTTGCAGCACTAAGAAGAAACAATTACTATAGAACATGGGAGAGGCTTGAGAGCATTATGCTGAGTGAACTAAGTCTTATAAGGACAAATACTGCATAAGATCATTATTGTAAAAATAGAAGGATAACTAGTAAGATGGCTGTTTGGGAAGGGGGGAGTCATGAGGTCACAGAATTTGGTGAGTGGAGGGAGGAGGTAAAAGAGTTAGGAAAGACCCAATGGTATCTGAAAAAGGAGGAATAATCAAGTACATAGATGGTGATTCATTTTATAAAACACAATGTATGGGAATGATTATATGAAACACAATGTTTATGATGGAATGTGTGAAATACAATGTACATAAATGAAAAAGAAAATAAATGTAAAAAAAACAAAAAAAAACCCCTAAGTTTGTTGCTGTTGTGTACTGTAGACTCAAAACTGACCCATAGTTGACCCTTCAGGGAGTTTTCAGAGGCAGTTAATCACATGGGAAGAGATTGTTCATCTTTTTCCCATGGAGCAGCTGGTGGCATCAGCAACAGATTTTTTAAAAAATAAATAAAGCCTCAGCTATAGTGGTTTGTGATTTAAGAAGCCATATTTGCTTCATGCCTGTCTTTTAAATGGTCAGCAAACCTACCATTTTAAAGTGTGCCTGATTCAGGCCATGGTCTTTGCAATTACTTGTTATGCATCAGAGATCTGAACATTGATTAAGAATGACAGAAGAATTGACGCTTTTGAGTTGTGGTATAGAAGAACATTGAACATACCATGGACTGCCAAGAGAACAAACAAGACTGTTCTGGAGAAGGTGAAACCAAGTTGCTCACTAGAGGCAAAGATCTTGAAGCTCTGTCTCACATACTTGGGCATGGTGCCTGATGAGACAAGTCCTTGGAGAAGGACATCATGTTTGGAAGGGTGGGGGTCAACTCAGAAGAGGAAGACCCCAAATGAGATGGATCGACACAGTACATGGGGTAACGGGGGTAGGTGTGTCAGAGTCAGTGAGACTGGCTCAGGATAGGCCAGGGTTGATAGAGCTGTTGTGCATAGGGTCACTATGAGTTGCAAGCAATTCACCAGCACATAACAACACACCTGGCATCCTACTCCTTTTTGCTTTATTTTCAACAGAAACGAGCTAGAGTGGGCAACACAGATTGTAGTTAGAGGACTCTATTTCTCTTTTAGTTTTTTTTCCATCTGGTAAATACGTTTACATCTCATTTTCCAGCAGCAGATAGGAGCTGATCATAATAAATGATGCTTAAGCAATGATCTTTGACATTGGCCCTGGGCCTTAGGAACAGAAAACCTTTCTAGTATTGTCCTGTAATTCTCTAATCAGAAAGAAACATGTAATATTTAAATAAACCATTGTTGTTGTTATGTGCCATCGAGTCATTTCCAACTCATAGCGACCCTATCCACAACAGCTCTAAACCCTGCTCTATCCTGCGTCAACTGCACTGCCTCTGACACACCCATCCCAATTACCCCAGTCACCAAATCAATCCATCTCATAGAGGGTCTTCCCCTCCTGAGCTGTCCCTCAACCCTCCCAAGCATGATGTCCCTCTCCAAGGACCCGTCCCTCCTGGCAACATGTCCAAAGTATGTCAGACGAAGCCCCAGAATCCTTGCCTCCAAGAAGCAGCTTGGTTTAATCCTCTCCAAGATGAATCTGTTTGTTTTCCTGGCAGTCCATGGTACATTCAGTACCCTTCTCCAGCACCACAGCTCAAAAGCATCCACTCTCCTTCTGTCCTCCCTAGTCATTGTCCAACTCTCTGATGCATAACAAGCGATTGCAAATACCATGGCCTGTATCAGGCGCACCTTAGTCTCCAGAGAGACACTGTTGCTCCTGAGTACCTTTGAGAGGTCCCTAACGGCAGACTTTCCCATCGCGATATGCTTTTTGATTTCCTGACTGCTGGTACCAATAAACCATTAGTAATAAAATAATAAAAAATAAGTCTTCAGGAATTGATGGGATATCAACTGACATGTTTCAAATGACAAATGCATTTTGGACATGCTCACCAATCTATTCCAGGAAATTTGAAGGACAGTTGTCTGGTCAATGGATTGAAAGAAGTCCATATTTTTCCCATTCCCAAGAAAGGTGATCCAACTGAATATGAAAACTATCAAACAATATCATTAATATCACATGAAAGCAACTGCTGAAGATCATTAAAAAATGGCTAGAACAGTACATAGATAGGGAACTGCCAAAAGTTCAAGCAGGATTTAGAAGAGGCCATGACACCAGGGGCATCATGGTTGATGTCAGGTGGATCCTGGCTGAAAGTAGAAGATACCAGAAGAATGTCTTTTAGTGGCTTAGTGAAAACTATGCAAAGGCATTTAACTGTGCGGGTCATAGCAAATTATGGCTAGTACTGAGAATAGGAATCCCAGAACACTTAATGAACACTTGTTGCTCATGCCTAGAACAAGAGGCTATTGTCCAACCAGAGCAAGGATATACTACACGGCTTAAAATTGGGAAAGCTGTCTATCAGGGTTGTATCCTCTCTCTTTATTACCCAATCTGCATGCTGAGTGAAATATTTGAGAGGTTTGCTTATATGAAGAAAAATGTGACATCAGGACAAGAGGAAAGCTCACCAACAACCTTCATTATAGGTGGCACAACCTTGCTTGCTAAAAGTAAGGACTTAAAGCACTTGCTGCAGAAGATCAAAGCCTTCAGTATGGATTATATTTCAATATCAAGTAAAGAAAAATTATCATTACTGGACGATTAGACAGCATCACGACTGGTGGAGCAAAGATTGAAACTGTCAACAACTTCATCCTACTTGGATCCACAGTTAACACTTTTGGCACCTTCAGTCAGGAGATCTGGCAGGAGATTTGGGAGGTCTGCAGTCAGTGACCTCTCCCAATTACTGAGGAGCAGTAATGTCAGTTTGAGGACTAAGGTGTGTCTGATTCAGGCTATGGTCTTTCCAGTCACTTGCTATGCATCAGAGAGCTGGAAAATTAATAAGGATAACAGAAGAATTATTGATGTCTTTGAACTTTGGTGTTAGAAAAGAATATCATATGTCCCAAGGATTTTGAATAGAACAGATAAGTCTTGGAGAAAATACAGTGTTTCTTGGACGCAAAAATGGCAAAGCCTGATTTCACATGCTTTGGCATATTGTTAGAAGAGAGACTATTCCTTGAAAAGGGATGTCATGCTTGGAAATGCGGAGAGTCAGTGCAAGAGAGGAATTGACAGAGATGGACTGACATATTACAGCAATTGGCTCAAATATGTCAGAAATAATAAGGCTAGAACAGGATAGTCCAGGATTCGATCTGTTGCTCACAGGTCAGACAGAATAAATTGTACTAAATTGCATGGCATCTCACCACACTGTCATCACAATTTTGAAAGCTTGATAGGAAAAAACCACAATCAATTGCTGCAATGTGTGAGACAGACATGATTAACTATGTGTGATCAATTATGAAGCCATTCTCACAAACTTGAATGAAATTAAATTGAATAAAACAACAACAAAAAAATCTACTGCCTATCCCTCTATCTAAAGTGTCCTCTAAATGCTGTAATCCACAGTATGTTCTTCAGCTGCCAAAAGCTCAGTGACTCCAGTGGTTCAAATTCACCAGGGTTCTCTTGGAAAAAAGTGGACCCGCCTTGGAAACCCAAGAGGGTCACTGTGAGTTGGTATCAACTTGATGGCAGTGAGATTAAGTTAAGAATCTCTGGTGGTTTAGTGGGAGCTGCACTGCTGACTCAGCAGTATCTAACAAATAATAATCGCCACCAGTTGTGCTGATTGTCAGCCCAACTCCTTAACACTAAACCACCAGAGCTCTCTCAAATTTTTACATTATTTTTGCATTCACGTGGTTGATCTGACCTAAAGGAGAACCAGAAGAAAAATGGGATACACAACAGGAATGTTTAATTAGAAGATAATTTAGTTCACATGGAACAGACAGACTATCAGCAAGCTATAAATCCAGAGTCTGGAAAGTGAACCAGTAAATAACCTGAGCGTGACTAGTGCTTGTGTTGACCAAGTTTCTTTAGAGGATTATTACTCATTATTTCTCCAAAAAAGTATGTCACTCATCATTAAATGAGTATCTATTAGATTTATTGCTACCACTTTGTGGTTTTATAAAATGGGTCTTTGGAATCAAATCAAGACCATCTTCTGAGTTCTTCAGGTCTTGACAACCTGTAAATGTGAGATAATAAATCTGAAGCTCAATGTTTCTGATGCTGATTCATTAGCAGACTGCCTGCTTAGGTAAGTGGCTACTGATCCTCCTCTTCCTCGTCGTCAAGTGCATGCAGTTGCCACACTTGTTTCTGCTCTCTCGACAAGTCACAGTTCCTTCTTGTTACCAGACAGCTGGAGCTAGCTTCCCCACCCAATGTTACTTTAATCAATTCCATCGGTTTCTTTCCATCTCTGCTTTGAATAGATGAGGGGAAGTGAAAGTTTTTAAAAGTTTAAAAGAGTAAAGTTCAAGAGAGGCCAAATAATGACTCAGGATCATTAACTATCCACAAAATTCCAGGCAACAACTGAATTCCACATAGTATCTCGTTCTCATACATCCTCGTTACAAAGAAATAAGCCAGTGACGAATTTTCGTTTTCACACCATAATCCCATGTGTGTGTTATTGGATGATGTGGTGCTGGAGAAGAGTATTGAGAATACCATCGACTGCTAGGAAAACAAATAGGGTTAAACCGGGTGGCTCCTTGGAGGCAAGGATTCTGAGGCTCCGTCTAACTTACTTTGGACATGTAGTGAGGAGAAACCGGTCCTTAGAGAGGGGACATCATGCTTGGGAGGGTGGAGGGACGGCGCAGGACAGGAAGGCCCTTTATGAGGTGGATTGACTGGGATAATTGGGATG